>NW_020664550.1:3104511-3108796 GCF_002925995.2 Terrapene triunguis | reverse complement strand
CGTTATATCGGGGTAGAGGTGTATTATACTATTTGTATGACTGTGGTACCTAGAAACCCTAATCAAGCCTGAGGCCCCATTGTGCAAGGCACAGTACGTCCATATAGTGAGTGACAGGCTCTACCCTGGAGACAGGGCCGGCTCCAGGCACCAGCTTAACAAGCAGGTGCTTGGGGCGGCCAAGGGAGAGGGGCGGCACCTGCGGCAATTCGGGGCGGCAGGTCCCTCACTCCCTCTAGGAGCGAAGGACCTGCTGCTGAACTGCCGCCGCCGATCGCGGCTTTTTTTTTTTTTTTTTTGCTTGGGGCAGCAGAAATGCTGGAGCCGGCCTTGCCTGGAGATCTTACAATCTAAATAGACGAGAGAGACAAAAGCGAAGCAAAACAGAGGCACAGAGAAGGGAAGTGACTTGGCCAAGGTGGCAGAGCAGAGCCAAGATTAGAATCCAGGGCCCTGTCCCCTAGAATGAGCACACTCGCCCCCACAAAGCCCAGCTGCTCAATTGGCGTGGATTGGTTAATGGGTCACTTGGCATGGATTGACACACGTGATGGCAGCCTCAACAGAGAGGCCAAGGACTGAATGGTCGACCACCCACGTGGCGCTCTCGGGTCAGGGATTAGATATATTTCTTGTGGGTGGCTTGTACCATGATGGTACCCATTCTGTGCATAAATCTGTGCTTTTGATCGCCATTCTGTGCTTTTGAACTCCAGAGCTGACAGTCTGGCACCTAGATATTCAGTTAATGGGAGAAAGTAAAGGAAAGTTAGAAAGAAAATGGTCACCATTCAGGAAACAAATAAAATACTTTTAGTCCAGTGCCTCACCCACCTGTGCATAGGTCCAGTTGGCTATTAACAGAGAGCAGCAAACTATTTATTATTGTTTGTATTACCATCATGTACAGGAGCCTCAGTCATGGCCCAGAAACCCCATTGTGCTAGGTGCGGTACAAACACAGAACAGAAGACAGTCCCTGCCCCCAAAAGCTTTCAATCTACGTATAAAACGTGCGACAACAGATGGGCACAGACAGACCAGTGGGGGAGTACAAGGAAAAAAAGGAGACCGTATTGGCCAGGATGCAGGCAGCGGTCTCAGATCAATGGTTTTTTGTAGGTTTCCCAGCAAAGGAGAGTTTTGAGAAGGGATCGGATGGAGGATAAGGAGGAAGCTTTGTGGGCGTTTAGGGGGAGCGCCTCTGAACAGTGAGGGGCAGCATGGGAGAAAGCACAGAGGCACCTGTTTGAACATTTACCAAGTGGGTGATGGGAGGCTGTCATTGATACTGAATGAGAGAGGACATGCAGGGTGGAGTCAGGCCAGAAAGGTTCCTTGAAAGGGAAGATAAGTAGCTTACCTTTGATACCTTGGAGAAGAGGAAGCCTTCATCTAGAAGAGCTGGAGGTCTACTATATTTAACTGTCAATCTCTAATGCTCAGGTGCAAATTAGAACACAGATCTTAGCATCAGCCACCAACTTTGCTCTCCAGGTCCAGTCGAGATCTACGCATGGTTGTGAAGGCCACATCTCCTTCCTTGGTGAAATGATTTGGTTTCTCTGTATGTTGTTGCTAATAAAACAAACAAAAAAACCCACCTGTGCTACAGGTTCCTCCTACCAATTGTGCCCTTGGCCTGCGCCTGCTAAATGATTCATCCCTTGCTTTCTGGTTATTGTTCCTGTTAGTCACTCTGGCATAAATCTCTCTCACATGGTGTCTTTCTCATCTGCCCAGAACAGCCCCAGCAATTCCTGTTCTTAAAAATTGATCTGAACGGTGTGATTTAGGTGCAAAAAAATGTTTTGGTTTGTTTTGCTGTTTCCAGATTTCACCTGGGACAAGAAACAAATAAAATTGGGCAAAGAACAGCTGCTTTTGTGAGGGATCCGGGTCTAAGCAATAATGCCTATGCAGCTCTCTCTGCAAATTCAGATGACTTCTGAATCTGACCGCTGAGGGTCAGATCCTGGCATCCTTATAGGAGTCTTTACTTGAGGAGTAAGGGTGATAAAATCAAGCCCAGAGTAAACAGAATTCAAAGCAAACCCAACCGAGTTGACTTGGGAGAAGCTAATTTAAGAGTAGGTTAGATAAATGTCTATCAGGGATGGTCTAGACAGTATTTGGTCCTGCCATGCGGGCAGGGGACTGGACTCGATGACCTCTCGAGGTCCCTTCCAGTCCTAGAATTCTATGAATCTATGAATCTATAATTTCCTGCCTGCAACAGGTCTGGATTTACTATCCCTTGTCCATCTGTCTGCAAGGGTTTTTTTCAATGTGTATTAGAAGGAACAGAGCTATCTTTGATCTTTATTAACATAGCTCGCTCTCTGACCAATAGGTGCTACATGATCCATTTGCTTTGGGTGAAATTTGGGAGAAATCTATGCCCCACTTAGGTCCCATTTTAACCCTATTTTAAGGATAAGTGGTGCCTACGTTTCATGATGGCTCTCTAAAAAGGCACACATTTTGCCCATTCTGAACCTGAAACCTCCTCTTTGCTGGCCTTCAAAGGCCTGGTTTGGAAAAGCGGCTCAAAATTTTGCATCCACATTCTTACACACTTTTGCAGGCACTAGTATATGTGGGTACATTTCATAGCATGTCAGTTTCAGGATAACTCCACCTGTATTCCTCCTCCATTGTCCCTCAAGGTCACACACTTAAGGTTTCCAGCTCCACCTCTCTTGGGTGGAGACTAGGGTGACCAGATGTCCCGGTTTTATAGGGACAGTCCTGATATTTGGGGCTTTGTCTTATACAGGCGCCTATTACCACCCACCCCCTCCCGATTTTTCACACTTGCTGTCTGGTCACCCTAGTGCAGACCCATGTCTCTCTCCCTCCTGACTGAGGGTGGGGGCGAAGTTAAAGCTACCGAACTCCCTCCCTTACTCCGTGATATCCCCATCAAGCCAGTCTGCCTAAAGCCCAGCACCTGTGCTTTGTTTTCTCTCTGAGCGCTGTGCACGGTATATGGCCAGCAATTTCAAGTTACCACACAGCTCCTTCTAAGCAAGCACCTGCATTCTTAAGGTAAAAGCACTACAGAGAAAACATCAAAAAACAAGTTCCTATATGCACGCTAAAAGCTAAAAATAGGTCAAAGCCTTTCCAGTCCTTCCACAAGGGTTGGGGAACCCGCTCGGTCCATTTGCTGGATCAGAAAGAAGGCCCTGAGTCAGTTCAAACCCAGCCTTTTTATACCAGATGCCTGTTCTTTGTCTGTTGGTTTCTAGACAAAACCATTTGAACCAGTGTACGCAAGCCTCCTCAGGCATGGGACCTCTCTGGAGGAGTTTACAATTTAAGAGATTCATCTTAATCACCCCCTACTGTTTTTAGTTCCGGGCAGAGCTGTGGCAACTCTTCCTCCTTGGAGTAACCTACAATCACTGCTCCACAGTGTTACATAAACCATCCATACACTTAACATATCTCTGATCCCCAGAGATATTGCATGCAGTTGCAATATCTGTCACAGCATGTAGGCATCTAACCGCCTGATCTGTGGGCAATTAGATGTCTTCAGGGCTATAAAATGTGTACTTGATCATATGCACTTGCGATCTTGTGCTGCAGGTGTGTGTGTATGTGTGTGTGTGTGTGTGCGCTCACAAAATTGGAAGGCCAGTTTGAGATCTTAAAAAATCAGGGACAAATCATTCACCCGAAGCTCCCCACCTGTCTGACATTATAATAATTTCAAGTCTGAACCACTGGAGTAGATCTGAGAGCTCCCTTTGTTACCTTGTCTGACAGGAATGAATGGAATGTAAGATGAACCAAACGGAAAAGGAATTTAAGCAGGCAGAAAGCATTATAGCCTCCCATTAGCTTTAGTAGATAGGAGGTACCTATGCAAGAGAGACGAGATAAGTGGCGCTGATTAAAACGGAGAAAGCAAAGCAATTGTTTCAGACAAGGGTATCCCCAGCAGGGTACTTAGAGACTCTAGTTACAGGAAGCTTGTCGAAACTGTAGCTAGATGATGAGAAAAAAACTAAATGTAATATTGCCAACTCCCTCCAATCATTCAGAACTGCCCCCCAATCATGAGACTGGCTTAAAAATCATGAGATTTTAAAAAATAATAATGTGGGGGTTCTTTTTATTGGCGTTCTAGCTTGTGGGCCTTCCAGGGCCATTCAGGTCATGTTTTCCAGCATTCCGCCATAGAATCATAGAATCATAGACTATCAGGGTTGGAACGGACCTCAGGAGGTCATCTAGTCCAGTGGTTCTCAAAGCCAGTCCACTGCTTGTTCAG
>NW_020664550.1:2998370-3104411 GCF_002925995.2 Terrapene triunguis | reverse complement strand
ACTGGCCACGCTTCGCTGCTCCAGGCCAATGGGGGCTGCGGGAAGGGGAGCCAGCACATCCCTCGGCCCGCACCACTTCCCACAGCCCCCATTGGCCTGGAGCGGTGACCCGCGGCCAGTGGGAGCCGCGATCAGCCGAACCTGCGGACGCGGCAGGTAAACAAACCGGCCCGGCCCTCCAGGGGCTTTCCCTGAACAAGCGGCGGACTGGCTTTGAGAACCACTGATCTAGTCCAACCCCCTGCTCAAAGCAGGACCAATCCCCAACTAAATCATCCCAGCCAGGGTTTTGTCAAGCCTGACCTTAAAAACCTCTAAGAAAGGAGATTCCACCACCTCCCTAGGTAACCCATTCCAGTGCTTCACCACCCTCCTAGTGAAAAAGTTTTTCCTAATATCCAATATCCATGCGGGCTAGGAAGTTTTTATGTTATATTTATATTATCATGATACAATGGAAGGCGTTGGCAATGTTTCCCTCATGCACAGCCCCTCACTCAGCACACTCAGGCCACCTTCCTAGACTTGACTGCAACCCCCCTTCACAGAGAACCCATGAGCTAGTGTGCACCCAAACCTCCAGGGAGGGGGACTCTGCTAGTCCAGAGCTTAACTAGCCGTAGAGTTAGAAAGTTTTTCCAACTAGCTAATTGAAAACTCCCTGAAAACTGCAGGTGAAGCCCATTACTTCTTGTCCTACCTCCAGTGGGGAACAACTGTGGAGAACAATTGATCCCCATCTTCTTTGTAACAGCTCTTAACATATTGGAAGCCCATGCTCAGGTCCCGCCACAGTCTTTTTTTCTCAAGACTAAACACGCCCCGTGTTTTTTAACCTGTCCTTATAGGGCAGGTTTTCTAAACCTTCTAGAATGCACTGGGCAAAGTCCCAAAGGAGTGATGTGAACATCAAACCAAAACCAGAGCAGGGGATTATAGTTGCATGGTCCTGTAGGACAAATTGCTCTCTGCATGTTATATACCTAGCTCATAGAACTGGAATGGACCCTGAAAGGTCATCAAGTCCAGCCCCCTGCCTCCACTAGCAGGACCAAGTACTGATTTTGCTGTAGATTCCTAAGTGGGCCCCTCAAGGATTGACCTCACAACCCTTGGTTTAGGGGGCCAATGCTCAAACCACTGAGTTAATCCTTCCCCCCTATGTTGATGAAGCTCTCAGGCAGAGAAGACAGCTGGGCCTTTGTAGCTCACACAGCCCCGGGCGTCTCTGCTGAGCTAGCTAATAAGGCCAGTTGTGCTGATGGGGTTCATGTGATGTGGCCACTGGGACTTTTTTGGTCTTAGTCTGACATGTCTTCAGGGCAGAGCTTCCTGAAGCGATGCCTCTCAGGCCTTGTCTACACTAGGGATTCAGCCTAATTCGAGCCATTAATAAGACTGATCCAGTGCAGATGCTAGGGGGTTGCATTGGCACCGCCCTCAATGGCTGGAATCATGACAAATCCTCGAGGTAGACAAGGCCTGAGATTCACCATGGTTTCTGTAGGGATTCCATCTATAATGGCTCTGCAGAGGGTATTCAGGGTGCAGCAGAGAAATCAGCAGCTCTTCGTGAGCCCCACTGCAGAGTTTGGGATGAGCGTGGACAATCCTGGGGACCTCAGGAATATGGCTCTTCACGCACCAAACAGACAGTTGACATGTCTGGAATATCTGCTCAGGTTGTGACTATGGAATACTAAGAGGTGCACATGAAATAGACTTTCTGCTGCAAGGTGCAAAGACAGCCAGACTGTTACTTTTATTTTGCCTTCTGCTGCAGTGCACACTCTCCCAGACGGATCCACACGGGGCTGATGGGAAACAAGAAGTCTGTTTTGCAAAAAGTGTCCAGCTTTTAAAATACGTTTTTATTCTGCATTGAAATGAAACTGAGACCTCTCAAAATATGTCATGAAAAAATGAGAGACACACACACGCCCTCTCACCCCTGAGTAGCCAATAACCCAGTGGTTAGGGAACTCACCTGGGATGTAAGATACTCGCCTTCAAGACTTAAATCTGGGTTCTTCACCTTCCAGATGAGCATCCTAACACTGGGCTATTGGCTATTTTGGGGTGCAATGAGTCTCCTTGTTGTTTTGATCAGCAATTCCACCCTGGAGCTGAAAAACCTTCCTGACAAAATTTTTTGTCAAAACCGATACGTTTCTGTAACAAGTTTTTGGGTTTGACAAATCGGCATTTTCCAACGAAGAAACAGTTGTCACACTGTTTGGAGTGGCTCTCGCCCAGAAGTGCCAAGCTCAGGGCAAGCTGTCAAGAAGCAGGGCAGAGACCCCAAACTGGCTGTGTGCTCTATAACTAGATTTCACCAACCCAGTAACAAGTGTGATCTCCTAAAGCACTAGAACAGTCTTACCATGGAGTCACAGACAGTCCCCTTGGGCACGCCGGTCTATCTTATCATCCAAGCAAGCTGGACTTAGTGATAGATGGTCACTTTACTCCAAAGATCACAACAGTATTCAGATTGGTTCCAGTCCCAAGAGACAAGTCCCTTACGCCACGTCAATTTATGCCTTAGATCTCACACCAAAGACAATGCTGCTAGCAGCCAATCCTATAGTAAACTATCTAAGGATTTATTAACTAAGGAAAGAAGTGAGAGAGTTATTACAAGGTCACAGAAAGCAAACACATATACACAAATGAGTTACAGGCTATGGTTTCAAACAATGACAGAGTTGTAGTACTCTGTCAGCTCTAAATGTCTTTTAGGGCTAAGCCAGGCTGACTCTGGGGATCTCTGCTTCTGTTTCATAGTTCCAGCCCTGTGAGAGTCCAAATAGCAAAAGAGATGAAAATTTCTTTCTTCCAGAATTCAAGCTGATGGGATGAGCCCTTGTGCACCTAGCCTCTTCATGGTGTGAGGGGGCAAGTAACAAAGGCTTTGTATTGTGATGTTCCACAATGGCCCATTTAGTGTTGAAAGCCTTTCTTGATGAACATAAGAACAGCCATACTGGCTCAGACCAAAGGTCCATCTAGCCCAGTATCCTGTCTTGAAACAGTGGCCAATGCCAGGTGCCCCAGAGGGAATGAACAGAACAGGTAATCATCAAGTGATCCTCCCCTGTCGCCCATTCTCAGCTTCTGGCAAACAGAGGCTAGGGACACCATCCCTGCCCATCCTGGCTAATAGCCATTGATGGATCTGTCCTCCATGAACTTATCTAGTTCTTTCTGGAACCCTGTTATAGTCTTGGCCTTCACAACATCCTCTGGCAAGAAGTTCCACAGGTTGACTGTGCGTTGTGTGAAGAAATACTTCCTTTTGTTTGTTTTAAACCTACTACCTATTAATTTCATTTGGTGGCCTCTAGTTCTCGTGTTATGAGGAGGAGTAAATAACACTTCCTTGTTTATTTTCTACACACCAGTCATGATTTTATAGGCTTCTATCATATCCCCCCTTAGTCGTCTCTTTTCCAAGCTGAAAAGCCTCAGTCTTATTAATCTCTCCTCATACGGCAGCCATTCCATACCCCTAATCATTTTTGTTGCCCTTTTCTGAAGCTTTTCCAATATATCTTTTTTGAGATGGGGCGACCACATCTGCACACAGTATTCAAGATGTGGGCGTACCATGGATTTATATAGAGGCAATATGATATATGATGGGCAGGAGACCATCCCTCCTGACGGGGTTCACAGTTTCACAGCAAAACATTTTTTACAGATATAAAGCAAAAACTTAAATATTATCTTATATCATGTGCTCGTGCTATTATAAGTGAGATTAATACAAGCAGCAACTTACAAGCAGTTCATAAAGTCTGACACCAAGTACATTGTTCTAAGTTCAATATCTTAACCAACACAGGTGAAACAGACTGGTTTCTAGCAATGAATTTGTCAGTTCTCAGTTGAGGCCTAAAGCCTTGGCAAGAGCTGGCACCTGGTTTGCCAGCATCACAGAAACATTTAGTCGAAATTCTCGGCTAGGTCTATTCCACATGCTCCCCTCGGCATTTCCCTGGGAGGTTCCACGTTCTACCTCCCCTGTATAACACCAGCCGTGAGAGCCAAGCCACTGAAAATGTTATAACTGCTTTGGTTTCTAATACTAGTGTTATAACAGGGAGACTCTTATAAAGTGCAGGACGGGGGCTCAGGAGTCTTATTCTCAGCATAAACATTAACAATACAGTGGGCATATAATATAGCGTGCATCCCTCACAGTAAAGAAGAAACTAGCTGTAAAGATTATGTAGCAGAGTCTTTATTGAGGCTTCTGGACATAGACAGAGTAGTGGTTCTCTTTGGCTCCCTAACTCGCAGACTGACCAGCGCTGCCTAAAATATCCCTAAATCTGAGCCTGGATTTAGCAGTCATGGAAGGCTAGGCTACACATAACTGTATGTACTCACTGGTGCAGTATAAACAGCACCACCATGTGGGAGGGCATTGCACTGCACTTTTCTAAACGCAAAGAGCCATGTTACAAAACGATGCCGTGCAGGAATTGCCCCACCTCTCGGGTGGATTGCAGGTAGCCTCATGTCAGCCTCATGCTAGGCAAACCGGGATTCTGAGATGACAAGTTTGGTTGATAAAGATAATCGTGTTGCTATAATAGTCTTCGACTTCTGTAAGGCATTGTTTTGATATTGCACAACATTTTGATGCAGAAACGAGAACACCACAAAAGGAACACGGCACACATTTAATGGATTAAGAACTGGCTAACTGACAGGTCTCAAAATGCAGCTGCAAACGGGGAATCATCATCCAAGTGTGTGTGTTTCTAGTGGGATCCTGCAGAGATCAGTTCTTGACCCTATGTTATTTAACATTTTTATCAACAACCCAGAAAATAACATAAAATCATCACTGATAAAGTTTGCTTCCCAAGGGTTGATCTTAGTTTACATCATTCCTGGAAAGCAATGTTTTCTAAAATGATTTCTAAACTGCCTATTTTTACTCCTAAAAATGAGCCGTAACTTAGAAACACAAAAGAAAAAGAGATGCACGCAAATAACGTGCGCGGGAGGGAGAATAAATATACCATGACCTAAATTTGCAAAAGTGACTAGTGATTTGGTGCGGGGTGGGGGCAGGATTTTTGGGGCACCCAGCTTTAGACACTTTGAAGGGAGTAAAATGTGTAAAGCCGGTTAGGAGAGTTAGCCACACCTTTCTCCTGCCTTTCAACAAGATGCTAAATCCTCCAGTAGCCTTTGAATAGCTCAGGTCTGATTTGCAGAGGGGCAGGTGTTCTGCACTGTCTGACAATCAGATTCTTTTACAGCATCTCAGGTTGGACCTCCAAAAACTACTGGTCATGTTAGGAAATTCAGACCATAAAAGGAGAGATTTAGGGCCTCATCCTGATTTACACCAGCTGAGGATCTGGCCCAGTTTTTACTAAACACCTGCCATATATTGAGCCCAGGGCAGATATACAAAGGTATTTAGATACTTAAAGAGGCCTATAGGCACCTAGTGGGACTGATTAAAGCTTGTCAGTGGGCATTTGGCACCTATCCTGCTCAGGTGATTTTGAAAATCCCATTGGACTGCACTGCCAAGAGCGTGAAGGAGGTATATCTCAGCTCCATCCAAAATGTATTGGATGACCCAGTGAGGGTGACTGGGAGGTCTGGACACTGCTCCCCCCTTACTCCCCAGGGCTACATCAGAGCTTTTCTAAGTGTCTCTCCAGCATAAAAATCCAGACGTAGCCCGTGAGGATTGCTCCCCTATAAAAACCTCTCTGATATTCAAGCCAGAAAACCTCCTGTCCTCCATTAATTATGGCTGCGTGAAAAATGGCACAAGAAGTGACCTTTCTCAGTGAGCTTTAATGACTCCTACCTGGATTCATTCGGGGGATTTATTCACTAGCATCCTTCACATTTTTATAGCCCCATTTATCCCGGCTGCCTCAACTGTCAAAATGGGTCTAGGAAACATTTCCTAGTGCTGTGTGGGTGGGAGCAGAACAGCGGGAGCCATTTTAGGGAAGGGAATGCCAAAGACCCGGGGCATTCGTTGTCTGTTGAGCATTGGTATTACTGTAGCACCCAAAGGCCGCAGGTGACACACGGGCCCTGTTGTGCAAGGTGCTGTACGTATACATTGCAAGAGACAGTCCCTTACCCAACAACTTAGCAGGCTAAGTAAATAAGACATAGGATGGGAGAAAGGAAGGTGGGCGGAGCTGGTGGGAAATTTTCCAGCACCACATTTTTCCATTGGAAAATGCTGATTCATGGGGGGGGGGGAACATTCCACAGGAATGTGTCCGTTTCCACTAATCTTTGGACGGAAACTAGGCAGGTTTCCAACAGAAATCTGCCTCGCTTTTTACCAGCTTATCTGCCCACCTCCAGTACACTATAAACATCTGCAAAACTAACTCATTATCCCCCTTCCAAATCCTCCTCAAAACTCCACCTTTTCTGTGAGGCCTGAAAAAAACCTGACCACGGGTAGGCTGTTGGTGTGCTGAGACCACTGCCCATCACGCTGACCAATATTGTCTCACTGTTTCCTTGCATTCCCCCAATCTGCATTGTTCTTGTCTTACACTCCTTAAGCTCCTTGGGGCAGGGATCATCTTTTTGTTCTGTGTTTGTACAGCGCCTTGCACAATGGGATTCTAGTCCATGAGCAGGGCACCTAGGGTGTTACTGTACTACAAATAACCAATAAATAATAATGCAAAGGGTTGTTTTTTAGTCATGCTGGATGAATAGCAAGCACTGGCATATAGGCAGTGGTGGATTACTGCATGGGGCCTGTGCCCAGGGGCCCCGGTCAATTTGGGGCCCCCGGAAAAATCTCCCCCAACTGTGGCTCCGGGGCCGGAGCTGGACCACGGCGGGGGCACAGAGCTTCTCTGATCTTGGGGCCACAGCTGGGGGAAGGAGCGAGCGGGGTGCGGGGCCGCAGGCAGAAGGGGCAGAATAGGTGCGGGGCCATGATTCTGGTGTTGGGGCGCCCCCACTTGCTCCAGCCCAGGGCCCCAGGAGACCTTAATGCACCTCTGCCTACAGGCTTATTTAAACCATTCTTTCATTTTTCACTCCCAGGCCTCAAACCTCAGGATTTAACTCTAAAAAAAAAAAACAGCCCCAAATTTCCCAGGATTGATCTCTCTCTGTCTCTCTTACCCTTTTCCATCCTTCTACACCAGGGGTGGACAAACTTTTTGGCCCGAGGGCCACATCTGGGTATGGAAATTGTATGGCGGGCCATGAATGCCCATGAAATTGGGGGTTGGGGTGTGGGAGAGGGTGAGGGCTCTGGTTGGGGGTGCGGGCTCTGGGGTGGGGCCAGAAATGAGGAGTTCAGGGTGCGGGAGGGGGCTCTGGACTGGGGTAGGGGGTTGGGGTGTGTGTGGAGGGTGCAGGCTCCGCCTGGGGTGCGGCTGGGGATGAGGGGTTGGGGGTGCAGGAGGGTGCTCCGGGGCTGGGACCAAGGGGTTCGGAGGGCAGGAGGGGGATCAGGGCTGGGGCAGGGGGTTGGGGCATGGGAGGGGGTCAGGGGTGCAGGCTTCGGGCAGCGCTTACTTCAAGCAGCTCCCAGAAACAGCGGCATGTCCCCCCATTCGGCTCCTACGCAGAGGCGCAGCCAGGCAGCTCTGCACACTGCCCTGTCTGCAGGCGCCGCCGCTGCAGCTCCCATTGGCTGCGATTCCCAGCCAATGGGAGCTGCAGAGTCGGCGCTTGGGGCGGGGGGCAGCATGCGGATCCCCCTGTGTGCCCCTACATTTAGGAGCTGGAGTGGGGAACATGCCGCTGCTTCCAGGAGCCGCACTGAGCCACGGCACGTGCAGAGCAGGGCAAGCCCCAGACCCCGCTCCCCGGCAGGAGCACGAGGGCCGGATTAAAACGTCTGAAGGGCCAGATGCAGCCCCCAGGCCGTAGTTTTTCCACCCCTGTTCTACACCAACACCATCAATCCAACTCTAGGTACCATTCAGCCATTTCTTCTATTGAAAAATATGACTTTGGGTAGCAGGTCCATCCATCACCTGGGACGCTTGGAAATAAAAATCATTATTGTGATACATTGGGGGGGTTTTTTGTTCTGTTTTTTCTTTTTGAGACGTGAGGGATCCTGAAAGGGGAGGGCGGGGGAATGGAGGAGGAAATGATGCGATTTCCATTCGGCAAGTTAGGGGGATAAATTAATCACGTGACGGCTCTTTTAAAGAGAGAGGGGAAGAAAACAACTGTTTGTTGTTTATCATGTGTTAGAACAGGAGGCCTTTTGAGAGAGAGAGAGAGAGAGAGAGAGAGAGCCTTTGACCTTGCACAGTGGATGTCAAAACATTATAAATATATAAAACTCCCTGGAAAAAATAGGACTTGATTTTCAGAGGCTCTGAGCTCCAGAGGCTTCCACTGACTTCAGTGGGAGTTGGATCCAGCCCCCAAGCCCATATACCCCTTCCTATGTCCTCCTGACTAAGGAGAACCATTGCTCCTGTCTTCTTCCTTACATTCCTATAGTGTTTGGATGCTGCTATCATCAGGACCCACCCTCAGCCTTCTTTTCCATAGTCTGAATGTGGGCTGCTCTCTGGGCTTTCTATACGGATAACTCCCAGGAACCCCAATCACAGACCAGGACCCCACTCTGCCAGGAGCAGAGCATTCAGCCAATCCCTATCCCATAGATCTTATAATCCAGAAGTAAGAATCTACCAGCCTCTGTGTTAACCTTTACACTTGTTCCACCTCTGGTCATTCAGATCATGGAGGGCTTATTCAGTCTTTGCTCCGGCAGAACGGCCATTGACTTAATGGGAGCAAGGACCAAAAAGGGCCCGGTGCAAAGCCCATTCAAATCAATGGGAATCTTCCCTTCAAAGCCAATGAGCCCCTCTGTAATGACTTCAGGGTTTGACCTGGTGCTCAGGGCTGGGAACTTGTATGAATTAAGCAGCAGTGATCCAAGTCCCCAAAGCATTTCCTGGGGATTAGTGACCAGCTAGGAGGGACTAATGACTTGAGATGCATCCAAAGACCCAATTAACCCCCATTGATCATGAATCCCTAAAACACACACTAGATACAATCAACTCAGGGCTAAATAGGGATTGGGAATGGCTGAGCCATTACAAACATTGAATCTATCTCCCCTTGTAAGTATTCTCACACTTGCTTCTTATCAAACTGTCTGTACTTGGTTACCTTGATTATCACTTCAAAAGTTTTTTTTCTCTTACTTAATTGGCCTCTCAGAGCTGGTAAGACATCTCCCACCTGTTCATGCTCTCTGTATGTGTGTATATATATCTCCTCGATATGTTTCACTCAATATGCATCCGAAGAAGTGGGTTGTAGCCCACGAAAGCTTATGCTCTAATAAATTTGTTAGTCTCTAAGGTGCCACAAGTACTCCTGTTCTTAAAACACACACTGTACCAAGGGCACTGTCCCTGTTTTAAGCCAATTTAAATTTAAATATACATATATATTAATAATAAAGTGTGCGGCATGGAATTTTTTTTAAATGCAGGCTGTGATTCCAATTGGTATGCACAGGGCCTTTTCCGGGAGAATTAATGCCCTTTGCATTAGCCAGACAAATTGCTAGTTTCATCCATCCTGCCTGGAACTTGAATCACCGCAAGAGACATCCGACAGCACAGATGTCGGTTCCCGCCTCCCTGCAGCCAGTCCCATTTTTCAGGTGTTTCTTTGGGCGACTCGGCTGCTTTTTGTTTGGAAATCGGCAGGGAGAGAAAACTTGGCCCTAGCTCTCAGGCAGGGTGCTGCTGGGCCTGATTCGCGTTCCTCTCATTCCCTGTGCTCGGGGTCGGTGAAGGATAGAGGCAGTGGGGAAGGTGCTGGCTTTTTAAGCCATCTTTGCACCTCCGGTGTGCCGGGGGAGCAGAAACTGGCCCGTGTTTCCTTTTAAGAAGGCCTGATGTATCTCAGTAATAAAGGCAGCAGAGCTCTGAGTCCTTTACCCCCATCCCCTGGGCAGCAGGAATGCCTGCAGCTTTCAGGCACGGATCTCCGACCTGACAGACAGGCTGTCTGGGAATTGGAGGAGATGGTGTCTGACTGATGGTTTGGGGTCCCCTCCTCCCCTCATTCTCCTCCCTGTGCCTGCCTCCTGGTGTGCTGGCACAGAAGGGGATGCGCAGAGGAGGGGAACGCAGGAGTAGCTGTAATATTAAACAACTCCACTCAGCAGCTAAGCGCGTCGTCAGATGCCTCGGTCAGGGAGGCAGAGCGGAGTGTCGCTGTGCTGAACTGAATTGGGATCATCAGCAGGAACCCCGGGGGGGGGGGGGGCGGGGGTGGATCCACCTGGCTGCCTCCCCTCAAGTAATTCCTACCTGCTAGAGAGACGGGACAAACTCTGCCTCTTTTGAAGCTGGGCTCCAGTCTGAACCCATACGGGATCCCGCTTGGGTCCCCTGGCCCTTGCTTGAGGGGGCTGGGCTGGGCTGGGCTGGGCTGGGCTGAACTTTTTTTAATTGCAGAAAAGTCTCAGGGCCTGATTCTTGGCTGTCTCCAGCACATGCTTGGTGAAACAGGGAGCAAGCCATCCGGGAACTAGTCGGCTCTCACTGATTCTCTGCTTGGCCCTGGGCACAGGTAAGAACAACCTGAGAGCAGCTCTGACCTGTGCCAGCTGCCCATAATCTCTAAGGGACACCTGCCAGCTGAGGACTGCAGGAGTGCGTCATGGTCTGGCCATGCCCTTTCCTTACCCCTAACACAGCCCCTGTGCCAGCGGCGAGGGAGAACAGGAGCTGGTTGTGTGCTATCTGGGTACTCCTCCGACCAGGGGCATCCCCAGCAAGGGCGTTACTTTGAGTCTCCACCCTCTTTGTGCCCCATGACTGGGGAATGAGAATCACCCACAATCAATTTGGGGCAAAGATTTGAGGGTAGGGAGCATTCTTATATGAGCCAGCAGGCCTCACGGCCCTACACAGGATGTATCCAAAGGGATTCCCTTCCCTACCACCTCCTTGTCCATAACTCTAGAGAACAACTGGGGAGAGAAGGGTCAGCGTAACCTCAAACAAGGGAACGAGGAACCCAGCCCTGAGTGGAACCCTTCCCTGTGGAGATGTGGCCAAGCCAGGGAGTGGGAAGGGCGCTCACTGGTACTAGAGCCAGCCTGACTTAGGGCAAGCCGTGGAGTCGAGAGTGGCTACAAAGTTGGCATCGTGGCTAGCTGGCTGGCTGGGGGACTGCGCACTTCTAGCCAGCACACCAGACAGCGAGGGATCCCTGAGGACAAGAGCCGGCCCTCCTTCAGCAGGGTGGGGGGAAGAGTCCCTGTTCGAGGGTGAGTGCGTGCTCGCATGCAGGCTGTCACTTCTGGCGTTGTCTTGCTCAGAAAGAGCCTCCTACCTGGGCCCACGCAGAATTCTCCTCTGGGCCCGAGGGGAGGGAAGTGCAATGGCCTGTGAAGCGACATCAGGTGGTTTCATTAATTACTAATAAGTGCTTTGGGTTCTCTAATCAGATGCCTCTATTTTAATGAGTTTGCTTTCAATATTTCCTGGATGGGCGCTCCTGGGCTGGAGAAGGGGCCACTTCTCCTTCCTCTCCCGTGGCTGCAGATATTTCTGCACGGGAGCTAAACCCACTGATACGGGGGGGGTGGGAGGGGGAGGAGGGGGAGCACTGGCCATGGGAAGCATCCTAGGGAGCGGATATTGCAAGATCCTTGAGCCGGAAAATTCCAATGGCCAGTACTTCCCCCCCACACACCCCGTAGCGTAAAGCTGTGTACACACAGCACCCGGAAGGGGCAGGGGAAGATTGTTTCTTTTTCAGCTGGGACTAGAAAGAAGCAGAGTAACTTCTGGCATTTCAAGGAGAGGATGCAAGAAGTGGCTTGGAAGTTCCGACAGCCAGTCATGCTCAGGGGTGGGCCAGGGCACCCCTGTCTTTGGATAGCACCTGGCACAACGGGGTCCTGGCCCGTGACTGGGGCTCCTAGCTACCGCAATACAAACAACAAATACTAATCTCCATGCTAAGCACACAGATGACTATGTATGGTGATAGATTAGAGAGAGAGAGACAGTGAGTTTTGGATTGTCCCTTAGGTCAAACACAGCTCACCCAAATGCTTGAATTTCTTCCCTCTGTTTCCTGAAAGGCTAGAGAGCTGTGGGCATGGTCAAATCTGTGATCCAGGGGAAGGATGGACCAGTGTAGGTGACTTCCCCCTTCGGCCACAGGATCCCTGCTTGGCCCATGGCAAGTAATTTAAAACGTGTCTCTGTTCCTCAGTTTCCCTATCTGCACTGTGGGGATAATCATTCTTCCTTCACAGGGCCGTAAGGAGGCTTGATTCATTAAGGTTTGCAAAGTGCTTCGAGATTCTCAGGTGAGAGGCTCCTACAGAAATGCCAAGTATTCATCGTGGCAGAGGATGTATTCCTGGAAAGGCCACTCCCTGCCAGTGGGTCTGCTCAAAAAAGCAGCTGGGTTCGCTGCACCCAGTGGAGGAGGACAATACAGTATATCCATAGGAACATAAGACTGGCTCTTCTCCCATGCGGAACACAAAGCAGCCAAGGGAGGCTTTAGGCCTTCAGCAGAACCAGTTAAGCCTTCCTGCCTTCTCCCCAAAGCGGGGAGAGTGGTGAAATTATTGACATATGGAAAGCCAGGGAGCATGGCAAGGCAGAGACTGGTGTCTTCTCTGATGCATGGCTTGAATCCGCCAATGTCACCAATGAGCGGGAACCTCCCTTTCCTCCACAGAAGACCTACACCACTGTCATTAGTATAGTATCCAGCATGGAGGTCACCAGGCCTTCTCTACAGCAGCAGGCGCCTCCTCTGCACTATGCCCTCACTCTCCAGATCTGGACCTCGCAGCAAGTGGTGTTGCCACCCCCGCACACTGTAAAATAAGTCCAGGAGGCTGAGGTGCAGGGTATGCACTGACATGGGTAATGGTGTCAGCCCTGGACGGGAGCTCAGAAGGCTGGAGACATGAGTGAGGCGCATGTAGGTCGCACAGACAGGAAGGCCGATGTTTTCAAAAGTAGCTCTGATTTTGGTTGGCTCACTTCTTGGGTGCCCAAATAGAGACACCCTTCCCCCCACCCCCTCGCCAGGGCCTTGCTACCCCTAGTGCTCAGTGTTACAACCTGGCCCAGAGTCCCTCTGTGCTGTCACCAGTCTGTTGCAAGTGGACTCAGTCACAGGGTCTCACGTGTTTCCAAACCACATGGGTCTCAGTAATGTCTAGCCAAAGTTTCTAGCTCTGGGTCCCTGGAGCAAGCTCATGGCCTCAGATTCTTGCCTGAACCCTTCCTAGGGATGTGGGACACCGCAGTGAAACCACACCAGACCCTGAAACCAGGGCCTCAGACCTTCTGAGCCCCCGCTTCTCCTATGTCGCTTACACACGCTCCCCGAGAACTCCATCTAGGCTGAGGTCACTTTTGGCTTCTAGTTTAACCCCTTCAAGGACAATGTGGCAGGAAAGCAAGGAACACAGGCTTAGCCAAGGAATCTCTTAACCACACTCCCTTCACTCTTACAGCACTTGAGAGTTACAGGTCTTTGAAAACAACAAAAGCCCTGAGATGCACCCTCCCCTAGTCTTAACTCACCGCAACGATGAGTCTGAGGTTTGTCAAAGCTTCAGACTAGTCCCTCCTGCCTTCGCTCTCTCCAGGCGGTCCTGCTCACATGTGGCGATTGTCTGACCCTTTGCTTAGAGCAGCACCCCACTCCTATAACAGGACTACAATAGGGTTTAAAAGAGAACTGGATAAATTCATGGAGGTTACGTCCATTAATGGCTATTAGCCAGGATGGATAAGGAATGGTGTCCCTAGGCTCTGTTTATCAGAGGGTGGAGATGGATGGCAGGTGAGAGATCACTTGATCATTTACCTGTTAGGTTCACTCCCTCTGGGGCACCTGGCATTGGCCACTGTTGGTAGACAGGATGCCGGGCTGGATGGACCTTTGGTCTGACCCAATATGGCCGCTCTTATGTTCCTAAGTACAAACTGGCCCCCTTTGCTAGGTTCTCTGCTTGGAAGCTCTAGCATCCGCACCCAGTCAGGAACCGGTGCAGAAAACCCATTGCTCTATGAGGGCAGGGCACTAGTTGAGAGTCATTACACATTGATGGCCCTAGATTTTACTCCCGGTGGCTTCTCCATGATGGTCCCTCAAGACCCTTTCCTGGTCAGGGCAGCTATCTGGAATGCATTTCCGTAGGTTTGCCTTGGGCCGGGTTAGATGTGTTCAACTCATGATCTGTGGAATTCCTAATGCAAAGTGGAGCTCCCTGTTTGATGCAGACGTATCCCACTCTGTCACACTGACCACTCATAACTTCAGTTTAAGCCAACTGAATGCTGGGAAAATTTCATGCCCTGTGCAACGTGGTTAAGCCCCCGTGGAGACACTGCTAGGTCAATGGAAGAATTCTTCCATCAACTTAGCTGCTGCCTCTCAGAGAGGTGGATTGAGTACAGAGGCAGAAGGACCCTTTCTGTTGCTGTAGGAAATGTCTATACTATGGTGGCACAGTTGCAGTGATGTAGCCGTGCTGCTGTCGTATTTCTAGTGTAGGCAGCCCCCCACTAGACCATTCTCCCCAGGAACTAGTACAGAATGAATACTGCAAACAGTTTCTATGACTATCCATTTGCATTTTGAGACAAACTGGCATTCTACCCTTCCCAAATTCTGAAAGATGGGGAATTTGCACCGGAGAATCTTAATGCTCAAAAGAAATGCTTTAAAAAGCCAACTGGATGTGATGCAGATAAAAAGCAACTCTGATGCGGTATTTTACCCCAACTAGGTTCCTTTAGGTCTGGGCAACTTAGCAATTACTGCTGATAAATGTTTTAGGGTGGTCATGGCAACAGAACAGCCTGTCTAATTCTCGGGTTCGCTTTCTTCAAAGGGAAGAAACTTAGTGTTTCAGTTCAGTGGGTGTTTTAGTACCTGGCTACTGGAGTCAGCAGCATTCCTAGGTACTTTCATCTCTGTGCTGTGAGCCCTCCTACGCACACATATGCACACACACAAGCTCACACGCCCACACACTACTCCACTAGCATAGTGTCTGCAGAATAAAGGCAAAATAAATTCTGTTGGGAGTGGGGGAGGGAAGTCGCCTCTTATCTGCATTTCCAAGAGGACTCATGAGAACCAGCCTCGTTAGACTGAGACGATGTTCATTAATTATTATTATGTACTTATAATGAACCAGGTGCCTTACCGACAAGTGTACAGGGCTTATAAGCTAAGCAGACAACAATCAGACAAAGGGTAGGGGAATGGGATGCAACACCAGGGAAGCAACTGAGCATGGAGGAGGTGGTGCTTAGCACACTTCTTGTTAGATCCCTGAGTTTTGTTTGAGCGGTGGGATGGGGAGGTCACTTTTCAAAGATACTCCTGGGAGTGAGTTCAGTTCACACACACACCTCTGGGAGGGAAGACTAGAGAGGAAGGGCGAGGTTTGCCAAAGAGATCGGATCCTGTTTAGCCTCCCACATGAAGTGGCTGGGTTTGCAAGAGAGCTCAGCACCCAACAACTCCCATTGAGAACAACGGAGAATCCCTCCCTGCCGGTCCCATTGAGAACAATGGAGAATCCCTCCCTCCTGGCCCCATTCAGAACAATGGAGAATCCCTCCCTGCCGGTCCCATTCAGAACAATGGAAAATCCCTCCTTCCCTGCTCCATTGAGGACAATGGAGAATCCCTCCCTCCTGGCCCCATTCAGAACAATGGAGAATCCCTCCCTCCTGGCCCCAATCAGAACAATGGAGAATCCCTCCCTGCCGGCCCCATTCAGAACAATGGAGAACCATAATAAAAAAATTAACATCTGACGAGGGACAACCAGTGGATGCCCCAAACAAACGAGGGGGGTGAAGTGCAGGGAAGGAGGAGGATAATGTATGCAGGAACAAAGGCCATTGGCTTCCTTGTTTGTGATGTCAGCAGGGAAGCTGTTGAGAGATCATGGAGACTAGATGATCTCTCACCTCACAGGCAGTCACCTGAAGATCAAAATTGAGGTATATGGGTGTAGCTGGGGGGGGGGGGATTTGCCCCATTGCAATAGCTGCTCTGTGGGGGTTTTCAAGGCCAGGCTTTCAGGTACACAGCACCCACTCTTGGGGCTGGTGTAGTAAAGTGGTCATCAAGGGGTTAACTGGGTTACTCAAGTACTATGAGGATGGAGGACAAGGTCCAGCAACGGCTATTAGCCAAGATGGTCAGGGGCACAACCCCATGCTCTGGGTGTCCCGAAACCTCTGACTGCCAGAAGCTGGGACTGGCCAACAGATTTCCCAAAGAGCCCGGCACTCAGCATGCACCCAATGGGCTGAGCTCTCCTGTTTGTTCGGGTGTATTGGACAAGCTGGCCCTAGCTTCGGGTCCCAGGCCCTTCTGAAAATTCTGGCTTCAGCCTCCAGGGTTCTCAAGCAGCGCTGCATTAGTGTGTGGAAAAACTGCATGTGAGAGAGCACACGGAGGACCTGAACTGAGGGAGGAAAATAACATGACCATCAGGGAGCTTCTCCAGTGAGCTGTGGCCTCTGTCCAGACTGCAGATTGGGCCGGGCATTCTACCCAAGCCCCTGCTCCTTCCAGTCCACTGCTCATCTGTCCGGATTCTTTTCCTTTCACTGCTCTGGGAAGCCTGATTCACCTCAGCAGATGCCAAGATAGTCGAGGTCACTTCCCCGATGACTAGAATTGTGGGGCGATCTGATTGGTCGGAGCTGCAAGGTTAGATGGAGAAAATTCCCCATGGGCTGCCACCCGTTTAACCCTTCACATCCCATTCCCTTTCAGGCAACTCTTGCAGTTTTCTTCCTTACCACCAAACCCTTTCTGCCCCGCAGGTTTTTTTTCAGTGTTTTCAGGTATCTTTGCTGGAGAGAAAGGCCTGGGCTGCTGGTTAGAGCCTGACCACGTTACCCATCCCTTACTCCATCGTGAGCCTCACTCAGCACGAGTCCAGGAGTCAGAACTGGGCCCAATCTAGGTTGCTCTGTATAATGGACTTGTCATTATTTACAGCTCCACCCCCCTTTGTGTCACCTGCAAATTTTACTAGCAATGGCTTTATAGTCTCTTTCCCCACCTCTTCTCCCTGCTAGGAGAATCAAGGGAATCCATAGTGACCTAGAACACTTCCCAGTGTCTGGCATGAATGAGACACGGGCGGTACGCAGCGCACGGAGGGCGTTAGAGAGAAGTAGGATGTGCCCGTAACCAGAGCACTAACCTAAGACTTGGCAGACCTGGATCCAAGACAGTTTTGCTGCAGGCGTCCTGTCTGACCTGGGGCCAGTCGCTGTGTTCCCCAGCTGCAAAATGCAGATAATATTGCCCGGTCTCCCAGGGGTATTGAGAGTCTGGCTATATTAAAAACGGGGAGGCAATCAAATAGCATGGCAATGAAGGCCATGTAAGTAGCTAAGACAGAAAGGAGTCTCCCCGAACCTTCTTAAAGCCCTGCTATGAGATCTGGCAGAGGAGCATAGAAGGGTCACTAGCAAAGTAGAGAAAATAGAATAGAACCAGCTGAAGATCCAATCATCTGCGCGGCATTCGGGATTCCTGGAGCTGGGAGTGCAGTGAGCTGTGGCACAGAGGGTTCTTTTGGGGCTGGGGTTTTTTATGCTTGCCAGGGAATAAAAACTTCCCGATTAAGTCCTCGCTTTCCCTCGTCAATCCTGGCACAGCAGTGTGGGAGGTGACTGGGCTGCAGGAGACAAAGGCAGGGTTCCAGAGAAGGATACGGAAAGACAGCCCTTTAGGAGAGGACAGACAAGGAACTGCCAAGGATAAAATGGAGGCACTGCTGGGAAGATGTGCCTCACACTGCTGTGGGGAATAGCCTGGCTCTGTTTCTTTGCAGGCTGAAGTGTCTATTGCAGGTGAGAAGGGAGTGGCTGGGAGCTTTTCATGGCTCCTAGAATTGTGCCCTCTGCAGATGCTGGCTGGGGTCTGCAGACCTACGTCTTGGCTGCCCCACAAGCAACTTCCCTCTGCCCAAAGAGCTGTGGCTCTCTTGCAGGCACACCCGGAGCAAGGCATTCTGGATGATGCTCTCTTGGGGCATTGCAACTCGCCTCCCCCACTGCTCCGACAGAGCTCAGGTTTGCCGAGTTTCGGGATAGGTGCAGAACTCAGGCTTCTGCCCGAGATGGTAGCCCAAGGGGAGAGGTGGTAGTTTCTTTGGCCAAGGGGAGTAGTGCAGTCCCCAGTCCTCGCTCTGACTGCTGAATTCAGGTCCAGACTTAAGGAGACCCTGTGAGGTGACACCAGACAGCACAGGCTATTAGTCCAGGCACTGGAGAGCCAACAAGAACTCCGGGGTCTGTTTTGTGTCTGGCAACCTCAATAAAAGAATCCCCTTTATATTTGTGACAACCCAGTCCTGTCTCTTCTCTACCACAAGGGAAACTACATGGAGGCTGGAGAGATCCTTAGAGTTCAAAGCGCTTTCCAAAGAACATCAGTACGATTATCCCCATTTTACAGATCGGGAAACCGAGGCACCGAGCAGAGACATGACTTGCTCAAGGGTGGCCAGCAGGTCAGTGGTGGAGCTGAAATGAAAACCCAGACCTCTGGACTCCCACCACTAGATCATGCTGGTCAAAACCAGGACTAGAACTCAGGTCTCCACTATCAGGCCCACGCCCTGTCCACTGCACCACACTCCCGCCTATGGAATGGTTAAACAAAGGCAATTACTCCCAGGCATCCAGCAGCCATGGGACACTAGCCGATGAGATGTCCAGGAACCATGGATAAGAGCATCAGTCCTAGCAAACCATCTCCATTTCCTGGCCAACAGGGAATGCTCCGGCCAAGTATCTCACGTCTCTGAAGCCAACAGGGCACTCGGATCAATAGGGGATCCATTCCCTCCTTCCCTGTGGGACAAATGCTGCTGTCCTTTACACTGCTGTGAATCTGCCGCTGCTCTAGGGGTGCGTGCGGAAGCGCCGTGGGCCCCATGCATGCCCTGGCCCCCGCTCCTATTACTGGAACGCTATACGCACTCACTGTTTGCAATTAATCATTTTGTTTTAATTGCAGCTTCTCTAGCTGGCAGAGTCTCATCAACATTTGATGCCTTTTGGCTGCTTCTTCCAGGTATGTTCCAGGACTGTTTGATTACAAAGAACTGAGCGGGAGGAGCGCTCCAAAAACAAGTGCAGGGAGTCAGGGGGTGGTGCACTCAGATGACACTCAAGCCCATGCAGCAGCCATGCCAATCCAGCACCCCTAAAGGAGAACGACAATAGGATAATGAGCCCTTTCCCTCAATGGCTCTCGTCCCAAAGGATTTCAGCAGCCACGAACCAAATCCGGGGAGATACTGAGCGCCTGCCTCCCATCCATAGTCCGGTTGGTTTCAGCAAAGGTTGCTGGTACTTAGCAAATGCTCAGCACTGCTGAGGATTTCATTCTATGCAGACACGGGAATCGCTTCGCCCGCTGCTGAAAGGCGGGCAGAGCTGGGATGAAATGTGTTAGCTGTTTAAGATCACCCAGTGGCATTATGCTATACAGTGGGAACGGAACGCCCAGGGGCATTTAAGTGGGCAGCTAATAATCACCCGAGTTGGAATTGGCCCCGGACACCGGGGCTGATGCCGCTGTTCTTCCAAACAATGCAATGGTTGTCTTGGTGCATGAACTTTTAACTGAACAGAATGCCCAGGCTTAGATCCTCAGCCGGTGTAAATCAGCATCGCTTCCTAGACTTCAGTGGAGCTACACTGATTTACACCAGCTGAGGGCCACCAGCTGCGCCTCCAATATGGAATGCCAAAAGCTTTCCTTTATTAGCTGCATTACAGGGACTCTCACTGTTGTCACTTCACAGCCAACCAAGTGTATCTTACACAAGGCCCAGTTTTCAAACTTGGATTCCTAAAATGACAACTAAACCAGCATTTAGGCCCCTAAATACATCGTTTCGGGGGCTAATTGCACCAAAGGGGGAGATGTTCAAAGGTATAAATAACAGTTAGGCACCTAACTCCCATTGGCTTTCAACGGGCACATTGAATGTACATCTAAGCTAAGTGCAATATGCGTGTAACTACCATTGTGCCTTTGCCAAAATCTCATCCCTCGTTTGGGGAAATGGAACGGGCAGGGTGTTTCATCATCTCTGCCTCGCCAGCAGAGGGACCCCCTTTCTCACTGGCTTAATCCATTTACAAATACGCGGCCACAACCCTGCCATGGCCACACACACAGGGCACAGACACCACAGTGCCCTGCCCCAGAAATGCTCTCCCAGGACCAAAGAGTAATGAGCGAGATTGACTAGGAGAGTCCCTTGGGGACCTTGCAGTTTTGCGAAGCTGACAGAGGGATCCCCCGACTCCCACAGACCACAGGGTAATGAAGTCAGGAAGGGATTTCTAGTGCCCTATCTACTAATGAAATTCAGGTGTGTTGGCCTTTCATGAGAGAGTCAAGCCACGTGCCTGCGATTGTCTGCACAGAGAACATAACCTTCAGGGAGCAGAGTTTTCTGTGCTCCTTACCAAGCTAAATAGAAATCGTTCTGCTCTGCGAAGCTGGAAATTGGCTGCAGATATCATCATCCAGCTGTTCGGTCTGAAGAATAGACTCTTCTTTCACTCATTAGCTATGGGCAACAATGCAAGGGGATGGGGAGGGGTGACACTGAGATTGGTGCGGAGCTCTGCTACTGCATTTCTACAGAGGGGCTGCCTGGGAAAGAGACCCTGCTGCAGGTAATAGCAGAGGATATGACTACACGGCAATTAAACACCCATGGCTGGCTCATGTCAGCTGACCTGGGCTCGCGGGCAGGGTGGGGGAGGGTCTCAGAGCCCAGGCTCCAGCCCGATTCTGCAATTTTACAGCCCCACTGCCTGAGACCAAATCAGCCGATATGGGCCAGCTGCAGGTGCTTAACTGCAGTGTAGATATATCCTGAGTTACATAATGGCCTGTCCCGGTCATCCTAGAGAGCTGAACAAACTATAGAGGGAATCACTTCACCCACGATGCAAATGCAACCACCTCTGGGGCGGAACACGGCACCAATTCACCAGGGCAAAAGGCCGTTCAACAACAGCATTGGCTGGGAAGCACAGAATATTGCATCAAAGGAGGAGTGTAATGGGAGTAGCACCAGGGTATGGCAGGTCAAGACTGGGGGTGTTCTGGCCGAATAGGGTGGAGAATCAGACCAACGTCTGCAGCAGCACATCACTGGTCTCTTCTTTTATCCTTTCTTCTGTCCCCCTGGACCTCGGTTCTTTTCCTCCTCACCTCTTCTCTCCACTCCCTCTGCTTCCCATCTCTTTACAGAGAGCAATAATGTGAGGTGTCCTGTTTCTTTAAATCTGTAGCAAGATGACAGACCAGAATGGGGACCCGGGAGGGTTGGAAGCCCAAGTTTCTACACTGTAGCAGAGAGAGACAGTTGCTTTAAAGGCCTGCTTCCCTTATAGTAAAAAACGTCCTTGTTCAGCATTAGAGGAAATCATCTCCTTCTGCAGTTCTTCCCCAGACAATCAGCACAACTGGATTTGTTAACCGCGCCAGACGAAACACAGCCTCTGCCGTGGCCATAATTCAGACACTGCCTTTAAAGGGAAACTGCTTTGATGAACGTGGGTCATTCCCATGCAGCTGCCAGAGCTATCTGCCCAGGATGACTAACAAGCAGCAAGCTGCCGGGCCGGCCCTTTGCTTGCGAGGGCTGCAGCAGTAACCGTTATCAGAAAGCAGAAGTCATTCCTTCCCCATCGGCCCCTGCCCCAGCTCAGATTTTCCAGTGCCCCGTATTTGTGCAAGCCAAACTTTCCAACTGCAGAATTAGCGGAAACTTCCCTAATCCCCATTCCCTTGTAAGGGGTTCTCTCTCTCTCTCTCTCTCTTTTTAAATAACTGCCTCCTCAGCATCATCTCTCCAACAGTGATTGCTCTCTGGGGGTCAGATTCCTCCCTGGTGTTATGCCATTCATTCCGGTGGGGCTACACCTTGGATCAGTTTGGCCTAGGATGCTCTCCTCTGCTTCCCCAAACAAACCCATAGGCTATTCTTTACTGTTTATATAGCAGCAGCACTTCGGAGCGGCAGTCATGAACCAGGACCTCATTGTGGTAGGTGCTGTACAAAATACAGAACAAAACAAGTGTCCAATCCTCTTCTCACAATAGCCCCAGAGAAAACCTAAACTAAACAGAATACCGAGGACCGGGCTTAAAACCAAGGCTGTCGGGGGCTTTTTTGTCTGGTTTTGAAACCAGGCAGACACTAGGGGGAGGGATAGCTCAGTGGTTTGAGCATTGGTCTGCTAAACGCAGGGTTGTGAGCTCAATCCTTGGGGGGGCCATTTGGGGATCTGGGGCAAAAATCAGTACTTGGTCCTGCTAGTGAAGGCAGGGGGCTGGACTCAATGACCTTTCAAGGTCCCTTCCAGTTCTAGGAGATGGGATATTTCCATTAATTATCGTGAGCAAGTCACTTCCCCTCTCTAAGCCGGTTTCTCCTCCCACCATTTGTCTCTCTTGGCTGTTTAGACTGCAAGCTCTTTGGGACAGGGATCATCTCTTACTATGTGTCTGTGCAGCCCCCAGGGTGATGGCTGGGGCCTCTAGGTGCTAGAATCCTACAAGGAAACCATAAATTAAAGTTTGACTCAGAGGTGCTCTGGTGCATGTTCTACTAAGGAGAGACTATGAAGAAAGGAGCAGAGAGGGAAAACCATTCTGGGTGACAAAGCACTGCAAGCCTGATTTGCTGATTTCCACTGCTGTAAATCAGGAGTGAGTCCACTGTAGCCAATGTGGGGTAAAAATGGTGTAAGTGAGAGGAGAATCAGGCCCCATCTATAAAATGGACATGGGTTCTTAAAGGCTGAGCTCCCTTGCAAATACAGTGGCTGGATTGGAGCTTTGGTTCAGGTATACCAACATGCACAGGGCACTCAGTGTTGCCAGTGTAGTTTTGGTGGGGTCCCTTCTGGTCCCTAATGCAGATGACAGATTGCCCATTAGCTAGGAGTTATATAGCTCGACTCAAATCACGCTTTCGGGTGGGAGAAATCTAAGCGACCAGGGTAAAAGGCTCATGAATTCAAATGAGTTTTGGAAGCCTATAAAAACGGCGGGAGAAACTCGCAGACTCTGGAGCTCCAGGTTGCTTGCGGATTCTTATTTAAACCCACGCAGAGCTTCTCATCAAGTCACGTCACACAGAGAGCAGCTCATGCCTCCTTAATGTATCTTCACACAATTATTTTTTGACAGCCACATGGCAATCAGCCCGTTTGACCCAGCAAATCGCCTTCTACCCCTCAAGGTCAATGCTACTGACACAACTGTGGCCGCATCTCTAGATATGTGAATCGCTGTCATGCTAATCCCGACTCCCGCTATTTACTAGTTCATCATTAATTAGTCACTCAATGATACATTAAAAAGACTATAATCCCCAGCACATATTCAACAGGAGACTACAAACAGCAACTAATCGCTCATTATCTCTAATCATCTGTTCCCAATTACCAATACTCTTTACTCTGGTAATGAATTGCAGGAATTATTCATTAGTGATCAGAAATTGGAGGTTATCTATTAAAAAAATCAGGCTATCCATTGGCTAATTGATTAATAATGCATTAGTCGGTTGCAAAAATGATGGTTGATCTTACATCACCTGAATGAGGAAAGGCATAGCTCTTTTAATGGCAATGAGGTCTAATGGTTAGAGCAGAAAATTGAGGATTTCTGGGTTCTATCCCTTGTTCTGACTTATTATGTGGCCTTGGGCAAGTCACTGATCACCTGATTTTTAGAGCTGTTGAGTACCCATAATTAATTATTATTATTATATTATTATTATTTGTACTGCAATAGCACCTAAGCATTCGAGCCACGGCCCAGGACCCCGCTGTGCTAGGCGCCATACACACACGGAGCAAAAAGATGATTCCTGCTCCAAAAGAGTTTATAATCTAAGGGCTTGTCTACTTGGAAATTTCCCAAAATAGCTCTCATTCTGGAATAAGAATGTCCACACTGATGCTGACACCAAAATAACTATTCCTGAATAATTATTCTGGAATAGCTATTTCAGTAAATTTCCAAGTGTAGATAAGCCCTTAGCCTAAGGCAGGAGACAACAGGCGAGTCTAGACAGACAGACACACAGGGGAGCACAAGGAAACAATTCATGACACCCATTTATGTCAGTCTCTGAAAAAAATCAGACTACAGGGTCTCTTCATGCCTTAGTTTCCCCACTTGTCAAAGACATACTCACCCACCTCAAAGGGCATCGTAGGGACGTGAGTTTTCAAAGCACTTGAAGACTTGGACTGAAGTTGCCATTGTAAGCGTAAAGTGCTATTATTATTATAGAAGGAAGTGAAAACCTTTGCGTGACTGCGCATTTAATTTTTCCTCTAAATAAATACAGTGTGAAGATGAATTAACCCCCAGGAAATAACCCGACTGCAGATAGAAAGCCTGTGGCAATTCCAACATGCCACTCAAGCAGTACAGGCGCTTAGCTGGGTTAAGGACATGCAAGGGCTCTGCTGGCTTGTGTGGGACAGGAGGCTGATGGGCATTTGCTTACAGATGCCGAGCCTATCTCTTTGCAGGGGTCACTGGCACACAATCAGCACCTTGCTCATAACTGCTGGTGAGATTTGTATAGCTTGGACCCACAAAACAAACAAAAAACAAACAAGCAGGAGATTCAGAACAAGAGCTAAAAATGCAGGTGGCCACTGTGGGGTTAATTAATTTCTATGACTCAAGTTGGGCATCAAGTTTATATGGCGTGTTTACAGCTCAAGCATGACTGGTCAGAGAGAGGTGCCTGCTTCTAGGGCAAGGGTAGGCAACCTATGGCACGCGTGCCGAAGGCAGCACACGAGCTGATTTTCAGTGGCACTCACACTGCCCGGGTCCTGGCCACCGGTCCGGGGGGCTCTGCATTTTAATTTAATTTTAAATGAAGCTTCTTAAACATTTTAAAAACCTTATTTACTTCACATACAACAATCGTTTAGTTATATATTAAAGACTTATAGAAAGAGACCTTCTAAAAATGTTAAAATGTATTACTGGCACACGAAACCTTAAATCAGAGTGAATAAATGAAGACTCGGCACCCCACTTCTGAAAGGTTGCCGACCCCTGTTCTAGGGTCTGTTTACTGTCTGATGTTAGTAGAGGAGGGATGAGCCACAGAAGACGCCAGCCTGTCTCCGAGTTATACACTGGGTTACAAGACCAATACTCCATGTGTGGCCAATGCTTCTTGTTAGTGACCTGTTGTGCTGTAGCACCTGGACTCAGCAGCATGTCTGACCCTGAAGAACCAAGCAGAGCATGCAAAATGGGGACCTCAGCATGGCTGCAACTCCAGCTCCTGAGCTGGACAACCTGGTCCTGAGTAACCTACAGCACTGGCTTTGTTCAGAGCCTGGGCACGCAGGTGTACACCTCGCTCTGCTTCTCCGCTTGCCCTTCCTAGCGTGTTCTCGGAGGCAGACAGAGCTCTGGTCATTCCTGGCTCTGGAATTCTTCACCTTCTAGGCAGCCTGGCTGCAAAGGAACCAGGGACGTCTCCGAGCCTCCCTGTTTTCATGGCATAATCCTGACTTTGCAGATTCTGGCCCACACCATGGAAGAGGATGAGGCTATTAACACCCTGTTAAATAACCACGTGTGTCACAGCTCGCCTCCGACATGTTCAGCCACCCAGTTACAACTACCACAGCTCAGCACATCCAAGGAGCAGCGTAACCTGGTTTCACCCACATCTGCACCCTCTCACCCTACCATGCTGCATGGCTATGTGTGAGTGCATTCTGGGAAAACAAGGTCAGCTCTCCCCTACTGCCTCAGCATGTGGGGCCTCCCACTACACTGAGTTCCAGTCCCAGGACCCTATATCTAGCAGCCTCGGTCTGTTCTGCAAGACTCTTTTCTGCTGCCTCCCTGGACCTCTGCCTCCCAGAAGGTCTTTTTCAGTTCTTCTCCCCACAACCTCTCTAGGTTCACCCTTCCCTCAGGGCCAGGACTCTCAGAGCTCCTCCTGGGAGTCCCGCATCAGAATCCCAAATTAGAAGGACAAACGTAAACCCGGTTCTGCCCTCCTCGGGCATCCCTCTCTGTTCCTCAGCTGAATGCCTCCCACAGCTCTCCTTCTGCAAGTCCACATCCTGCCCGTCTATCAGGGCCCACCAACGGAGCCTGCCTCCCACAAGGTGGCTGTTCCGCATCTCTCCTGGCCCCCCCACCAGACTGCTCTGCTCAGGAGAGAAACCCTTGGCCAACTGTCCCTCTGGGCTTCCTCCTGGACCCTCCTATTCTTTCCACTTGCTAATGCCAAGTGAGAGACTTCAGAGTCCTTCCCTCTTCTAATCGGTGCTCCCTTTATAGACACCACCCAGCTCCCTCCCCAGCTGGGCTTCATCTTTAATTAAGTCTGTCTCAGACTCTAGGTGCAGCCAGGTAACATAACTGGCCTCTCAGGCCTACCTTAACCCTTTCATTGCCTGTGCGAGATACCCACTGGGACAGATACGGCGATTTCATCCTTGAAAAACCTTATTGAATTAAGTTTAAGTATCTTTAGAGTCCATTGTATTAGCAATGCAAAATTCATGTATTATTGTGGGATTGTATGTAACTTCTCTAGAGGGGAGACGTGGCCAGTGTAAACCTTGGGAAGCGTTATGAGCATCAAAAGACTCTGTTGAACAATGGGCTGGCGAAGAATGAACTTTTGGGTCAAACAGAGTTAAGTGGGACTCTCTAGGGGGAAGTGAATGCAAATTCACCCCCCTCCAGTTATGCCAAAACCCAGCTATTTGCTGTTACACCTGGGAAAGGACCATTGACCACTGTTCCCAGGCTCTGAAGAGGCCCAAGCTGAATAAAGAAAAGACTAACTATCTATTGGTGTGCGTGTCTTGAGCTGAGGCTGTTACAAAATTGCAACCAAAGAAAAACCCCGTGGTGGGGTTTGAAGGACTGTCTCGTACCATCGCCCCTGCTGGAGTTGCGGGGTGCGGGGGGTGATCTCTGGTAAATTTATTGCCATGTGTGGTTTTCTTATTGATTTTAATATGCTTTATCTGTAATACTTTCCCCTTAAGCATAAATGTGCTTGCTTAAAAAGAGCTGTGTGGTAGCTCATAACTGCAACAAATATGCTTTTTATAGACTCTGAAGAGAAAGCAAAGAACAGGTGCTGGACTTTAGGCAGTCTGGCAATATCAGAGTGTAGGCAGGGAATGGCACAGCCTGGAAAAATCCCAGTCTGTTCGGAGAGAGACGTTGGTCTCTGCCCAAGAGAGATGATGGCTGAGGAGCCCGGAGCCTAGAGTGGGTGCCCTCATGGGACCACAGAGTGGGAATACAGGTGCGGTTTCCCTGAACTGTGACACATCCCATGCATCATGGAAACTGAACTATCTTCTCTCCAGAAGCAATTCTCTCTTGCCCCAAAATAATCTCTCCATCATCTAGGGGATCCCTCTAGATCAGAGTTGAGGCCCCTCATCAGGGAGTGACATCGGGAAAGCTTACATTGCAATCATAATGATATGTACTTACAGTATAATGCCCGCCAGCTGTCTCTGTATGCTGTGTAGAGTTCCAGACAGGGTGTAATCCCTGGTAAACAAGGGTGACAAAGCTGGAATTCAAGCTGTGTGGTGGAAGTCTGTGCCTGTAGTCATAGCTTGTGTTCTTTAATAAATATCTCCGGTTTAAGACCAGCTGTGATTTGGTATATCATGACAGCCATTGCCCATGCTGTATTTGTTCTGTGGATAAATAGGTTTCACTCCCGGCAATTCTCAATCCAGCATTCCCCATGAGAACTGAGAACCTCAAACAAAAAACTTTAACCAAAGCCCCAAATTCTTTTTCAAGATTTGTCTGCGTGTAAGGAGCTCTTTTATTCTCTTCCTTGGTTTGGCCCATGTTCAGTTTTACAGCCTGGAAGAGACTAACTCATGTTTCATGAGATGAACAACATTTATAAACTCTAAGGGTGGTGGGCAGGTTATGGAACGAGACAGACCAGTGGTCTGATCCGGCATGGCACAGCCTACATTGCATGACTGCTGACTGCAGCAGTTCACAGAAGCTGATGAGATCATTGGAGACAAGCAACCAAGGTTTCTATTTATTCCTTTTTTTATGGTGTATGCTTTTTGCTGGCAGTCTCTCATCATATTAGGAACAAACACTGGAATGTCAAAGAGTTTACAGGCCCAGATGCCGCAGTTCTCCACTCCCATAGAATAACCGATTTTTTTTTTCAGCCTGTATGTCTATATGCAGCATTGGATGTTCCAACAGCAGCCAGCCAGGAACAACGAGGAACAACTTCCTATGCTGCATGGTGCTGCCAGAAAGGCAGCAGAAATTAAACATCAGAGAGACTAAGTAAGAAGCCTCTCCTTGTTCCCGTAGGAGAACTAATTACTGTCTCAGAGTTGTTTAGACCAGAGCACGGAATTGTGTATGGAACTTATTGCTCAGAACAGCCTGCACTTAGTTTTTTGGTATGAATTTAACACGACTGGAAAGTACCAGCCTGACCATCGTGGAGACAGAAACCTTCTCATTCCTTAAAATAAGCACCATTTTTATAACCAACCCTACTTGGGCTGCTAGCAGAATTTGAATCCGTAAACCTTTATTGCTGCACGAATAAGTCTCAAACACCTGACCTAAAGGAGAAAGTCTATTAGCAGGCAGCAATAACAGACTTCTCAACCTCTTTGATGGACCAGCCACTATAGAGGGACAAAGATGCACTCGCCTCTAGAGTTGGTTATACAAACTTCCCTCCTTCAGCATGTGCTCTACAACTACAGCTAGCGGGACATTTTTCATCCAGAGATTTCCAGCAGAAAATGCCTGGTTGACATGTTTAGAGTTCAAAGTTTTGATTTTTTCATTTCAAAATTTACTTTATTTTATATTAGAGTAAAAAAACCCCAGAAAGAAGGATCAAACTCCAAGTGAAACATTTTGATTAACCCGAAACCCTTTTTAAACAAATGTTGTTTCACACACACACACACACACACACACACACACACACTGGAAATTTTGGCTTTTTGTCCCAATTTGGGATTATTCATTATTATTGTTGTTATTTTTGAAATTGCAAAATTTGTCAGAGGACAGAAAATACATTTTTTGACCAGCTCCATCTGCAACTGTCCTGGAGGGATCACTTAAACAGGGAGCGGTGGAGGCAGGGTGAATAAAGAGTGCAGCTTCCCACTTCCACTCAGCCCTTGGCTTCTCTGCTAAGGCAGCCAGTTGTGATGTGGACAGGTCTCTCTTGTGAATTGGGCTGAGCCCCACCAAACTCATTTCACAAACAGCCAGATTTTCTATCTACCCAAGCAAAGTATAACAGCCAAATACTTCTCAGTCACTGTGAGCCTGCTAGGATGGAGCTGAGCAGGTTACCTAGAGGGAAAAGGGCTCCAAGATAGGCCATTCCCAACTTGCTAAGCCAGCCAGTTCCCCTCAGGCACACTGAATTTTCCTCTTCTGATATGGCAGCTGATGACTCAATGGGGAAAGGCAGAGCCCTGGAGAAGATTCCAAATGGCACTTAAGGAAGGAAGCAATATTTTCTTAATACACATACCCAAGACAGACATCTAGATAAATGGATGGACAGAGAGTAAAATGGATAAATAGATACCGAGGAGCAAGTGATGAATAATGAGGACAGCCGGGCACATGATAGATAGAACTAGACTGACAGAGTGATGGATGCGGAGGGACAGAGCGACAAGCATTTGGCCAGACGGACAGCTGCATGGTCAGCAAGACGGATGGGTAAATGCGGAGGTGAGGTCGATAATGAAAAGGGACAGGCGGATGATGGACAGACAGGCTTACGGCTGGATATAGAGATGGACAGACGGCTGAGCACAGGCGCTCGCTCTTAACAGGGAGTAGCGAGCAATCCACAACTTGTCAAAAGCAGGAAGCGTCCAGCTTGTGCCGGGGGAAGGTTCATCTGCTTGGCCTCGGGCAGGGGATGTGAACAGAATTTTTTTCCTCTGGCGGTACTGACTCTAGGAATCCTGCTGTCAAGGAAGAGGGGACTGGATGGACCAAGGGGACAGAGAATGGCATCTCTAACCACTAGGCGGCTGTTTGGAGCTGGCTTGGAGCGGTAGCGAGGAAAGGGTAGCCTGTGCGAAATGAATTCGATGAGCCGTTGAGCAGTTCCCAGGAAGAAGAGGGTTTCCATGTTGTGCGTCACAAGAACTCCCTTGTTAGCAGGTACGGTAGAGAAGTCAAAGATTAAACAGGTCACGGAGACTGAACAACCCTATCACCCACAGGGGAGGCAGAGAGGAAGGATGGCCTTATGGTTAAGGCACTGGACTGTGACTCCAGAGAGCTGAGGGCTAGTCCTGGTTCTGCCAACGACCAGCTGTGTGACCCTGGGCAGATCAGTGCCACTCAGGCCCCCTCTCCATAATCCCTTTCTCCCCCTCACGGTCCGTCTAGTCTGTTAGACTGTAAGCGCTTTGGGACCGTCTCTTACCGTGCGTATGTACAGTGCCTAGCACAATGGAGCGGGGTTAGGGCCTCTAGATGCAACTAGGATAGGTATAATCATAACAATATCGGGAGCATGTCCGGGTCAGCGCGGCGGAACCTTCCCCACTGCTCATTTGGTGGATACGAGGAGCCCTTTCCACTCTCCCGAGCTGTCAATCGTCACCTTTCACCAGCTCTCAGTTTACATAGGAAAAAAAAAAGGAAAGAATTTGTTTCCCCAAGAGTCGGGGAGGAAAGGAGAAGCTGAGCTTTCCTCCTAACTCACAGGGCAAAGGCCACCCTAGAATCAGAGATGTGGTTGGCTAGAGCAGGATTTGGACGTCCCCGAAGACAGGTGTTTGGATCCAGAGCTTTGGTGCAAGCCCTTTTCTAACGCTGGCTGAACTAACCCCCTAGCTGTGTGCTCTCTATTATATGATCATTTACTGACCCAGCACCTGGTGCCTTTCGCTTGTGAGCTCCACGACTCTTCAGAGCCTAATTTGCTTTGGCACATTTAACCTAGTGCCACGAATACCCGCAATGCTACATAAATAACTGCCCTACCAAGCGTCTCTGTCACACACACGGCCCAATCCCATTATCACTTCCCTATGGGAGAGCGGCCTTGAACGTGTCTCCAGGTAACAGCTCAGAGCCAGCGAGCGACATGACATCAGGGGGATGTGTGCTGCTGCCTTTGTCCAGGCAGGAATTCTCTTTACAGTGACATAGTCATCCCCTTTGCCCTGGCCCTGCAGGTAGGTGTGTGGGTGGGCAGGCAACCGGTCGGCTGACCTCCCTTTATTCCTCGCACTTCCTTCCTCTGCTCCTTTTCTACTCTTGCAGTTAATGGCTAATTAGCTCCTTAGCTCTCCCAAGCCCAGGCTGATCTACTAATTAGTCACTGCTTCCTTCAACCAGCCCTCTTCGGGGAGAACTGCTTGGATTGACAGTGACCGGGCTGCTGGTTCTCAACCCTCTGTCCCAGGGCAGGGACTTTGCTGTTCTGCTCTAAGGACGACAAGTCCAAAGCAACAGGATGCACCAGCCGGTGGCTGCTGAGTGCGGGGGTGCCGTCTGCATGTCTCTAGAGATCCAGCTGGATTTCGGGAGGTCAGGTTCCTGCAGGAGGGCCTGTGACCATGTTGAGGAAGGTTCTTGGCTACCTGAAGGTGGGAATCTGGTGAGTAGTGAAAAATCTGGGTTCCAAGGTAGAACGAAGCAAACAGCCCCTGGGAATTGCTTTCCTAGCAAATGTGGGATGGGTGAGGCTTGGGGGGAAGCCGGGAGCCACCCACTGCAGCTCCTAGCGGATGAATCTGTGAAGCACCTTCCGAATGCTAAGTATCATCATTTCCACCACCAAAATGCAGCCACCTCTGGGGCAGAACTTGGCAGCTGATTTACAACACCCAGCAATGCCACAGGGAAATTTAGGACCAGACCGGAAAGGGAATACCATATCCAACAGGAGAGAAATCCTCATGTGCACACATACACCGGCTGCTGAACAGGACTGCCTTTCCTTTCCAGTCCTCTCCCACAAACAGCGTTAGCATCGTCGTGCCAGTGGCTCTGGCTTGGTAACTCGCAAGGAGAGGGCTGCCTTCCACCTGTCCTCTCCTCCATCACATTTTTTAATCTCCCCTCCTACATTATTTATTGAAGCCTGGCTTTGTGTTTTCGTGACAGGGTTCCCAATTACCGTAGCGGCCTTCCCCCATGGCCAAGGGACCGATGATTGATTGTGGCGTGGCGGGGCGATGGAGGAGGTAGTGGCAGATCCCCGGGCCGGGCTTTGACCTTGACAGACACTGGGGATGGAGGGAAGGGGTTGTGTGACACAGGAGCCAAAACGCCAAGCCAGTACATGGCCAGCTCCATCAATGCAGCAGGCAGAGCTGCCTCAGGCTGCGTGCTTTAGGGGTAGGGGAGACATGACTCTTCTCCAGAACTGTAGCCCCTGGGGAGGCCGCAATCCAACCTCTGCTGCTGGATGGAAAGGGCTCAGGGCACCATCTCCTTCTCCATATGGCAGGTTCAGTGGCCTGGATTGTGATGCTTCGGAGCAGGCCATGGGAAGTGGGGAGGAAACAATGGGCAACCCCCCTGAGTCCGTGCGTAAAACAGTCAGTGTAGTTGCATGGACGCCACATAATCCCATCTCTAGGGCCTTTGATTTTAGCATGTTAATGACTCAACCCTCACAACTCCCTGTCCTGCACAGAAGGAGAAACTGACACACGGAGGTGAAGTGACTTGCCCAAGATCACCCAGCAGGCCAGTGGCAGAGCCGGGAACAGAGCCCAGGTCTCCTGAGTCCCAGCCCCCTGCTCTGATCACTAGAGAACACTGCTTCCTCTGGCGCGCTAGGCAAGTCACCTGATCTGAGGAGCTTTCTTCAGAGCGTGCAACATAGCAACGCTCCGTCCCTAAGGAAACCAGCCAACCTCTATCCAGCTGCTATGGGGCCGATATGTTATTTTTACATTTACATGTTTGTGCCAGCTCGTTTGGGTTTTCCTGGAAGCAAGGAGCTGACAGCCGAGGACGGAGGCAGGTGTAATGGCAGGCTCTGCTCATGCGCTTCTGCCCCGACCTGTGGCAGACCTGCAATCTGCCCTCCAGCACCCGGGCTCTCCTGCAAAAGCAAATCTCACTCTGACCTAAGCCAGCTCCTCAGGCTAGAGTGATATTAACCTGCTGTGCCAGCTACCGTAGCCCACCAGGCTGGCTGACTTTTAATTAAGCTTTGGCACTTCGGAGCATTAACAGCAGCCTGTTTGGCTGGGCTAAAGAGCAGCCTCAGGGTCATATGCATCTTTAACTGTGTGCCCTGCAAGTGCCTTTTTGCCCCATAGCTGCACAGGGAGGACCATTCGAGCTGTTGAATAGTCTGTTATCAGTGAACTTGCACAACTGAGCAGAGCCTCTTTATCTTGCCTTAACATTGCACCTGCTCGTGCAGGGGGAAAGCCGTAGGATAACACTGGAGTGTCAACACAAGGGCCCCTCCCTGCCGGCAGGTGCAATGTTCAAACTCCAGGACTGCAGCAAGGAAAATGCAGCCATCGGGGTGTGTCGTAGCGAGAGCAGGTGGGGCCAAATTTTCAGAAGAGTTCCGCATGGGAGGTGACTGGCCGGGTTTCCGCTCCATGCTGTGACCGTGGGGCAGCGTTGCAGACAATCACGCATGCGGTGGCAGAGTGCCCAACTCGACATCTGGAGGGAGGTTTGCAATGCCTGATCTCCTTTGATACAGAGGTTATCCTCCAGTTACGGAAACTGGACACTGAGCTCTGATGTCTAAATATGAGAAGCAGCAGCACGTTGGGTACTACTGGCTCTTTTGAGAAGCTCCAATTCTGAGTTTTAAGCACCCAAAAATCTAGCCCTGAGCTCTTTGGAACATGTATCCTTGAGCAAACTTTAAGAACAGGTTAAACAAACACCTGCCAGGAAATGTCTAGGTATAATTAATCCTGCTTCAGTGTGAGGGGACTGGAGAAAATGACCTCTCGAGGTCCATTCCAGCCCTAAATTTCTATCATTTCTAATTGGCATCTTCAAAGCACTTTGCAACTAATCCTGCTGGATGACGGGACAGAATCATGAATTCTTCATCCCTCTTTTACAGATGCAGCAGCTGGCTCTCACAGTTTATCAGGACTCTCGTGAGAGCTGGAGCCCCGGCTTCTGGAGTCCTGTGATTATCTACAAATCTCAGCTTGCATTTTGCTTTTAAAGTAAATTTCTAGCCCGCACAGTTGTGTAGTAAGTAAAGCTGGAAAATTTGAGCCTGAAGGGTTCGAAAACCAACAGGCAAGTAGAAAGAAGAGGATATATACTCTATTTAAGATTTTATGATGTTTAGTCAGTCTCGTGATTTTTGAGGGTCTGAATTTTGAACGCTTATGGTTGGCAATGTTGGAGAGCGGAAGTGACTTGTTCAAGGTCAGCCAGCGAATTGGAGCTAGGATTAAAACTCGGGATCCCTGCCTCCTATTCCTGCCTTGAGCCCACTAGGGTCTGTTGCCTCTCTAAGCATTTATATGCTCTCACAAAGTTCCCCATGCACCTGACTTAGCTGGCAGCTTTGGGGAGGAACAGGATGCTGCATTTGCCAGCAGTATTTGTTTTCTCCTTGAACCAATCGATTCTGCCTCCTCTATGTGATGGAAATGTGTAGTGAGCTCTCCCTCAACAGCCAGGGACTTCCTCCCTCCAGCTTGGCCCAGGGACATCTCCAGATTCCTGTGCAGGGCTTGCGTTTTTCCGAAGAGACTGGCCTCCAGAGACTCAATCCAAGTTTTACACAGAGCCTGACTGACGCATGCTCGGAAAGGGCTTTGGACCAGAGTTTGGGCAGTGCAGTGCTGCGTGCAGCCATGGTCAATAGAGCTCAGTGGCACACACCTTGCTCTCAGTAACTAGGCACTCAGCGCCCACCCCATCTAACTAATCCAAGGTCCCTGGCATCAGCCAGGTCCCGACTGTAATCAACACATCTGTCACGCTTGCTCTGAACATGCATTACCATAAGGGGAGAAGAACCTGCAGGCATGAAGTCCTGCAGTCCACAACTAACTCCTAACCCAACAGCTGGCTCTGTGTCCCGTGGGCCAGCTCATTTCCAGCCCAGCTCATTAGCAATGTGGAGCCCACGCCAGGGAGGGAAAGGACAGCCACCTGACCCAAGCCACCCGTGGTGCTTGAAAGAATTAAGCCCAGAAAGCGAAGTGTGAAAGACCTAGTGATCAATCTGCCTCATGTTTCTGCCTGAGAGTGACTGCTGAGAAGTCCCTGGCCCCAGCCCCTTCAGAGCTGGGCCAGTCAGATGTCAGAACCCAGATGGGTTGTAATTGCCTGCAGACGCCTCTCCATCCTCCCCCATGCAAGCAGGTCTGTCTGTCAGTCTCCTGTAGCACCCATCACTGCAACAGCTAAGTGCTTGCCAGGGAAATAGGATCTCGTGGGCTTCATGGAATTTTCTGTTCATTTATCTTCCCTGGTCCGGGAGACTGCATTTGGGATAGACATCATCTATCTAGCTATCATTTCTGGTCATGGTGGAGAGTTTTGCAGTGCATCCTGAAGGAGGCCAGTCTCTGGATCGGTCTGATTTCTGATAGGAGTGTGTTCCACACCCAAATTCCCCCACCTGGGGACGCTTTCTGTCCAGCTCTTGTGAGCTGTGTCTGACAATACTGGTTTAGCTCGACAGGCATCTGACTGGTAAAACAGGCAGGAAACAAAAGAATGGCTCTCTGCAAACACTTAAGAGTTAAGGGACAATCCCAGAACTATTAGAGTCTGCCTCCTCTTCAGCCAACCTACACAACTGGCTCCCACCAGGCCAGGAGAAGGCCCACAAACATAGAAGGGCAAAAGAACTCTGGCAGGATAAAAACGGGACCCTATCTCGAGAGAAGGGCAGTAATTGTTCAGGGGAACCAGACACCCAGCGCCCCGCTGGGATGTCTGAAGAAGCTAGAGCTGCCTACATCCCCATCACAGGATGGTAGGGCTTCAGATGAGGTTGCCATGCATGGCAACTGTTTGTTGTTTTAAAACTCTTTTACCCTAAAAGCTTTGTTCCTGCTGCTAAACTAAATAATGCTTTGGTCTTGAAGAGGCTGTCTGATCATTGTATCCTGCTGCGTACAATGCTGCAAGGGAAGAACTGCAGGTACCTGAACTCTGTTGGACCTGCAAGATAAGAATGGTGGATACACAAAGTACTGTAGCCCGGGGCAGCGCTGGCCTAGGAGTGGGAGAGTGGCAGAATTCTGTCCTAGGACAGGAAAGGTGTAAGGCTTGACACCTAAAGGCATGCCCTCAGAGGGACCAGAAATGGGACTGAGGAGCAGCGCGCTCTGTAACTGACACACATATCACATTCAGAACGGGGAAGGCAGTGCCAAACCTGCTTGCCCCAAGCAGTTTCCAAAGCTGAGCTGAGCTGAGCCGAGCGGCAATCCAAGGTCTCCTGTCTCCTAAACAGAACAGAACATCTGTTCTTCCTTGTCCCCTAACTTCCTCATCCCCGAGTCTGATTCACCTGCAGTTGTCAGGTTTCTTCCCATTTTAATCCCTTAATTAATCAAAAAGATGAGCATGTTGGTTGCAGCCCAGTGTGAGTGGAATGCAAAGTGGCCATTATAAAAAAATATCAATTTATGAGAATGTTAATTAGAGATGGGAAAATTAGAGGAGGAGGAGAGAAAAGTTACTCATAACTGAAGAGACACTGTCAACATGTAGGTCTGGTTAAATAAATAAGGGCTGGAGATTGCCAAATCCAGCGTGAAAAGAAATGTTTTCCCATTTCAATTCAAACAAATTAAAATGAAAGTTTAAACACTGCTCTGCTGTATCAGAGACCCAAACACAACAACGAATGAGAATCAGGAAGTGAAACTGATTAGAAGCAGCTACAAAAGGAATAATCGAACAGCAGGAATGATGCAAAATATGTCTGATTACAAAATTTTGGTTTTATTCAATTACAGCGTTATTACTAATAACGGTAAGGACATTTTGATTGTTTGGTCCTAGATTCTCAGGCCAGAAGGGAGCACTGTGAACATCTAGTCTGATCTCCTGATCTTTTGGTGACAGCACTGGGTTAGGACATCCCAGATCTGCCACAGACTCCCTATGGGACCTTAGGCAAATCACTTCATCCCTCCCTGCCTCCATTTCCCATCTGTAAAACAGAGACAAGAATCCTTCCTTTCTCTCACCCATTGCCCCTCCCGTCTGTTTAGATTGCAAGCTCTCTGGGGCAGGGACTGCCATGCTGTGCACATTACACTGTGTCGGTAATTCTCATGATTTTACGGTGACTCTCACAATAGTTAGCATTTTTTTCTCAAAAGCCCCAGCTCGGAGACATAAGTGATTTGGGTGAGACTTCCAGCTGTCATTTAATAAAAAGAAAGTTTCTAGCCCTCATGTTTGTGGAGAAAAAGCTTGAACACACGACCCAAAATTGCACCGAAAAGGCTCAGAGACCAGACAAATGAACAGAACAAAAATATATTATTGATTTAAAAAAAATCCAGTTGTTACAGGGTCCCTCCCCAAAGAGTGCCCCAGATGCACAGAAGCAACTCACCAGCAGGAACCCCATTGCAGGGTGCAGGGTTGCTGGGCTTCAATGACCTGTCTCTGTCTGGGTTTTCCCTGGGCTAGCCCTCCAGTCAGGTGGCTTAAAAATTCAATCGCCTTCTGGGTTATTCAAGTCCAGCTGTAACCGGTCTGGTCCCAAAGCTGGCTTTTTCTAGCTGGCGTCTTCCAAGTCCCTTTGCCTGACTCCCCTTCGGCTGGCAGCAAAGTCCTTCCAAATCAAACAGACCGTGCAGAATTGCGCTCTTCTTTCACAGAATAGCAGGTCCCGGTGCTTCTCCTTGGGTCCCTTGGTAGAATTCAAAACTACTAACAAAGTTAAACACTATCAAGGCATCTTCCACCCGTCTCCTGGCTTGAGCGTCACTCCTCTTTGGGCAACTCTTCAAGATCCTGTTCCTCTTCCAGAACACCAACCCCAGGACGGCTTCCCTGGAGCCTGGCCCTTTGCTCCAGGGGCCCACCACAGGAGTTAGCTCCACTCCTGTGGCTTGGCCATCCAGCCACAACCCCGCTTGACTGCTCTGGTCCACTGCTGGCCCTTACGTGCTGGGCTTCCTCCCATTTTAAGTCGTACACCCAGCACAGGTGTGGCAGGGCTGACTCTACTCACAGGGCCACTAGCAGCTTGTTCTCGCCACTAAACTTGCCCTGACCTTTATAGGGGCCATCTGTCTCTCAGGAGGCCTGGCAAGATGAGGGCTAATTAGCTGGGCTGGAGCACTCATCCCTTAAAGGGGCCAGGCCCACCTGCGACAGGACCAAACCTGAACGCCAAACCTTTTGACGTTCACCCATCCTTTTCTAAAAATCCTCACACAAGCGCGACGAGATACCCGAACTCCCAGATAGCTCAGACCTCCGGGAGCTGAAGTGACCCCAAAACTGTGTCGTTCTGCAAAGTCTTGGACCTACTGGCTTTGTAAAATCCATATGCTTGTTAGAATTCCCCTACCTGTTGGAAGTAAGTTTTGAAGCCCCACTAACACCTACTACCTGAGTGTGAGACCAGCAGCTGTTAGGAAACAGTTATTTATTTGAACCTCTTCAAACAAACTCGACCTTCTCTCTCAATAAAGGCATTGCCCCTTTGGCCCGAGGTAGCTAATATTCGAAGGGTTGTTTCCATTAGGAGGAGAAATCAATGATATGAGTCAGGTGTATTCTTGGTGTAATCGTGTCCATGTACCGGGAATGCACACTAAGTCCCGTTTCCCTGAAAAGAGTAGAAACAAACAGCAGCAGGCAGTTTCCTGGCTCAGAAATCCCCAGGAGTTCTGTACCCAAGAACGTCTGTCTCTGCTTCCTCTCGGGGTCGCGCTCACAACGGTGTCTCCAGGCTTTCTGCCCCCAATATACGCAGGCTGCAAACCACTATTGTAGCGCCTGTGTTTGCAACCAAGGAAATCCCTCAGTCCGCACAGCTTAGCTCTGACCGGCCTTGCTGCCTATTACATTGGGTGATCACCACCAATGTTGGCAGCCATTTTGGCTAGATAAAAGGGCTTCTGTTTAGCCTGAACGAGAAAGCTTGACAAACCGTTGGCTTGAACAGGTCTGTGTGATTGTCTTTGGCTCCAAGAGTCCTCCGAGGGCAACCCTAGCTCCTTCCAGCACTGCATGTTAAAGGATGCATTCCACGAGGTTTGTCTCCTCCCTATCCTCTTTTGCTCTGGCTAAGCAGAGGGAAGGGAGAAAAGTTCCTCTGGATGGGAGCCCAGAGCACTAGCTCCGGGGTCCGCCAAGCTAGTCCCACTGCAATACACTTATGTATCTATCAGTGGGGATGCCCATGTGAAAAAATGCTTTGAATATCCCTCTGCTTTCCCATTCTTCCATGGAGACAAGCTCCTTACATAAGCCTTGGTAAGTAGGAGGGGCTTTTACGTCTCTTTCTCCCATCCATCCCTGTGGTGGTGGAGTTACAGATCTCGGAGCCATTCTGGCCCACTGTTTGCAAGCCGAGGACATAAACGATCAAAGTGCATCCAGGTTGCCTCTCCCGGCTGTGGCTGGCTTAGGGCCTGCACCTCATTTCCAAGAAAGGTGCCAGGGCTGGAAGGAGCTGGCGGTGAAACAGCCTAAACTTCAATTGACTCTGCCATGCAGGACAGCCAATTCCAAACAGCAGGCAGCGGTCACCGTCTCGGTCCACTTACACTTGACGAGGCTTCGAATCAATGAAATCACGAGGACTGGGAGTGGCTTTGAACCAGACGGCAAAGGTGTGACCAATTCAGCGGTGGGACAGACAAAGCAAGCTGGCTGGTTGGGGCACGTCAGCCCCCATAATCCATTCTAGCTCTGGGGAGCCTTTGGAAATTAATAAGCAAATATTAATCCCCACTTGCCAGAGCGAGCCTTTCGCGCCTTCTCCATCGCCTCAGCGCTGCGGAGGCAGGAGATGTGAAATTAATTCCATGGCTCCAGAGGCCTCAAGCATCTGTACGAGTTTCTCCCTTTCTCGGTTAGAAACTTTCCCTGGAGGATTCTCCTCCATTGATCCTTCAGTGCATGGTGCGTGGGGAAATGGATGCTGGGTAATGACAGCCCATTCACCCTTCATTTGGGATTCCCTTTGATCCTCCCCTGTCCCAGCTCTGAACGTGCTCTGTCTGCTGGAACCCTGGTGCAAATCAGGTGATTCCCACCCCCACCTCCCAAGGCAAGGTGACTTAATTCAAGAACCATGAAGGCTATTCCTAGGCAGAGTCCCTTCCCCACCCTGCAGCTAGCATCCCCCCTTCAGCTCTCCCTGGCTTCCTTTCCTTCTGTCTTCCAGACTTTTAAATTATGACTTTAACTAGCATAAATTTTTGATGAACAAGCTATTAAATATTTGTGGCTGTTGCATGTGCTTTCAATTATTCAGTGTGAATATGCAAGCATGGCATATGCAGCCTCCGACCCAGCCCCTTGGACTGCAGCATTAGCTCCTGGGGGCTCTCCCCTGGTCATGGGAGAAGGATGACTCGACAGCTCTCTGGCCCTGGTGATCAAGGCATGATGACCTAGGAGGCTGGGTAACTCCTGTCCCTACACACACACACATACACGCACACACACGCGCGCGCGCACACACACACAGCCTTAGCAGTCCCCTCACACTGACCGCACTGAATCCTGCTCTACTGCTCTATGCACAATCCCACCATACACACAAGCATGCTGTAACTTACCATATCCATGACACTTTGCCCCGCCCTCCCCCACGTACACCCCCGCCAGCTATTACAGGCTTCTTGCACAGGATCCCACCATACAAACAATCACACCATACACACACCCTGCCAGGGAGGCACACACATCAGGTACACACCGCACCTTTCCAGACACAGCTCGGGCCTTATTGCACGACACGGACAAAGATGTCTACCACACTCAATACTGATCTTCCCCACATCAATATGTGCACTCAAAGAAACACCCCTTCACACTCAACTCTGTCATCCCCTCCCCGATCCCGCCACATCAACTCACCATCACCCCACAAAAACCACAACCCTCTCCTTTTCACACCTGCAAATGCACCCAGCCCTCCTACTCGTCTGCAATAAACACTTGCACGTATGCACAAAGACATGTCCCAGCACAGAAACAGGCACTAAATCACCCTCACAGCCACACTCCCCCACCGGATAAATACAAAACCACCATCGTACCCAAACTGCACACCCTCCGTTTGATTTCCATGCTGCTGCCGGCAGACGGTCTTGGCCCCAGTCAGCATCCCCAGGTGCTGCTGCTGCTTTCTGCAGCGATTTGCAGATGCTGGGAGGTTCGCCTCTCCCTCTCCCGACTCATTTCTGTCTCACTCAAGCTTTAATTTGGAAAAAGAAGCTCTTGGAGGTTTCAGTACGGCCGGCAGCACCCCACAGGTCCCTGTGTGCTTTTAAATAATGCTTGGGGGGAATACGGTAAGCGACAATCGCAGAGGTTTGAAAGGGCAGTGACTAGCTTACTCCTAAGTTCATAACGTCCGGCCCATGCGCAGCGAGATGAAGCCAGACTAGAAATAAAGCACAAAGGATAATTAACTACTGGAGCGAACCTCCCTAGGGCAGTGGTGAGCTCTCCATCACTTGATGTCTTTCCAAGTCACCATAAGAGAAGTTACGGGCTTGGTGCAGGAACTACCGTGCTGTGGGTCTGTGTTCTGTTGGCCTCTGTTATGCAGGAGGTCGGACTAGATGATCATAATGGTCCCTTTTTAGCCTCGAAATCTATCAAGCTATGAATCACTGTCTGAATTTTTTTCCCCTGAAATCAATGCTATGTTTTCCTAAAATAAATGATTCAATGAACGTTCATAGTTCATTACTCATGAGCCACCCAGCAATAACAAACTAGTCCACACAACCTAGGGCATGCCAGAGACTCCTGCTGCCCCCACTTATTCTGCCCCCTTGGTTGGTAAATCACAGCCGCTTACATTGACTTACTGATAATACCACGGACATCACCCTTTGAATTTGGCCCGCACAGAGTTTTGATCGCCCTCTAGCAGCAGTTTTAAGTACAGTACTTCTTTGTATTGGAAATGGCCGGTCGACCTACAACCCTTAACAGGAAGCCAGGCGTGTCTGTGTTTAGAGAGTGAAGAAGTCTGTGGAACTCATTGTCACAGTATATCAACAAGACTAAGAACTTTCAGGATCCAAATATGAGGCTTGTTTCATGGGGGAGTGTAGCAGGTCCCAAGCAAGGAACAGTTTCCAAGGAGTGAAGGAGTCATTCTAACGACTCCAATTGCTTTGGGGACACAGGACTAAACAGAATCCCTGACTAAGGCCCCACCCCCCACCCCCATTGATCCCCCATTGATCTTTCAATGCCGATCACTGCTCTGATGCGGCAGGACTTTTAAAGGCACCCGAGCATTTAGCGCTGCTTGGACCTGCCTCCCCTAAGGTTCACGGCTGGATAATGGTGGGGGAGTTGGATGCAGGGAAGCTGAACTGAGCCGTCCTTGGCTGGAGCAGGAATAGACATAGGGAGGCCTCTGCTCCACCTGGCTCGCTTCCCGCACTTTAACAATCCCCCTTCGGTTTGGGGCTTGGGATTGACTGACGACAGCAATGTGTCGTTCAGTTGCACAAGGTAATAAGGCAGATGGTAGGGAGGGAAGAAAAGCGCTAATGAAGCCATAGCCGCCTCCAGCCCAGAGAGGGTGTGGATAGAAAAAGACGTTTCTCGGAGCCACACAGGGATCTTCGCAGATGGTGGCCAAGGGGGAGCTCTCTCATCATGCTCTGTAGTGATGGCTGTCGGGGGAGGCAGGACGTTTCAAGGACTCCGCTTGCCTGTCTCTGCAGCTTCATTATCTCTGCCACTGCTATAACGGCTCAGCGGCGGATTGTAAGCTGGAGCCCGGGACCCGTCTCCCCTCTTGGATTCGAGCTTTGCAGCTGGACCATTATGGCTGCTGAGCATGGCGGAGCAACCTGCATGGAGCCTGCAGATGGGGACAGGCTGCCTGGCTGAGCCTCCGTCGCACGCTCAGGAGTGCGCTCAGGTTATTGTCCGGCTCTGCACATCCCCCAGGCCTGCTGTGGTCACAGGCCGTAATCCCCCTCCTCTCCCGCTCCTCTGCACAGCTGAGCCCAGCCAGCACCTGGTGAGATCACCCACGCACACGGGAGGGTGGAAAGGCCCATTCTGAGAGGTCTGAGCTAAGGAGCCATTTGAAACCACCCCCCCGCCCCCCAATCTCATATTCCTCAGTGCAGGCATTTCTCAGCCTACACGCAGCTCTGGCAGCCACTGAGTGCTCGGTGTCTCCAGCACCAGGAAGAGTGTGGTGTGTCGTTACCAGCAGGTGTGGGTACAGCAACCCACTCCCCACGCCGGAGAGGCTATTGAAACCCGCTAAAGCAATGCAACCCTATAGCAAGTCAGGGAGGAAAGAGGGAGCCCCCACAAGGGATAAGCCCAGAGTTCTGTTTTTATTTGCTCTTGTTTTAATAGCAGAGCTGTGTGTTTATCCAGCAATAGCAGGGGTTAACAGCTGGTATTTGCTCTGCTTGTGAGCTTTAGTGAATTTCATTCTGCACAATGTAAATAACTGGGTTGCTATCCTCCCGGCAGGCCCAAACGTTCCCTTAGCGGGATCTCACCCTTCTCCACCAGCCAAGCTGAACGGAGCGTGGTTTGGCGCTTGCCGTCGGCTCCCGTGAAAAGCGTGAACTGGGTCAGGAGGTTGATTCTTTAATGACCCGGCCTGGCATTTGCTAGCAGCTTGGGATAACAATACTGAGCACTTACCCCATCCAAAGTGCTCTCCAGACATAATTCATAAATCCACATCCAGAGATGGGTGCAGGTACCCTCCTGAGATGGACCAGGAAGGAAGCCATGTGACAGGGACATGAAGAGACTGGCATGGGGCTATAGGAACTGACAGGGACCTCAGGCGTTTCTGGCATGCAGGCCGCTGCATTGTAAACCTCAGCGTTATCCACACCACAATAAGGTCTTCACAAGCAAGGAGGAGCCTGAGGAGGAAACAGGGAGCTGATCCAGAAGCTAAGGCTTTGGGTGGGATGCTGATGGCAAAAGGTTCTGTTCCTGGATTTGCTGTCATGTTGCCTGCTCCATGCCTCAGTTTCCCCTCTGTACAGTGGCGCCAGTGATGCTGCCCCACCCTTACAAAGTGCTTTGAGAGGCCTGGTAAGAGCAAAGCGTGATTAACATGAAGGAGCCTGTTTCTCCCTTGCAACTTCTGGTTGGACTGACCCCGCTGACATAAAAGCAAGACAAAACCACTGGTGCCCTGCAAGGAGCACCACAAAGAGCCTTTAGACCCTTAAAATCTCCGTGGAAAGTGACTGTAGGAGTCGGAATGGCGTATAATGAAACGTCACTTCTGAGAAATGAGTCTGTTCTGCCAGTTATTAGAAACCTCGCCAGCCGTCACTTCCCCTGCGCTGCCATGACCATTATTCGCCCGAACCCCTGCGCTGGGGATTGCAGACAAAACCAGCAACAAAGAAAGAGGTTTTCAGGGCACACAATGACAATATTGGGTGTGGGTTTGGAGCCCAAGCGCTCCCACCTCATCACGTCTGGCTTCTTCCTTCCCCGCCACTCTCCCCGCCCCCACCCCACCATCCCCATAGTAACCAGGCCTTCCCCATCCTCACTTCTTGGAAAAATAAAATGAAAATCCCCAGCAAGCTGGTAAATGAGCATGACATTGTACGCACAACACCCAAAGCACTGTACAAGCAACAGGCTGTACCGCTTCTCAGCCGCAGTGTGATGCAGCTTTCTCTGGGGTGGGAAGATGGCTGCCAGCATATCACACAGCAGTGGACAGAGAGCAGATTTTGGCCTGGACACTGTTGCAAACATCTACTCTTAAGAAAAATGCTCTGGAGTAATATCACACAGAGGCACCTAAATACCCCATATATGTAAGCACCTAAACATAGAGAGCCTGCACAAGACAGTGTTGTCTACTGGTTAGAACAGTGTGGCCTGGAATCAGGACTCCTGGGTTCTATTCCCACCCCTGGGAGGAGAGTGGGGCCCAGTGGGGAATAGGAGTTAGAATTTCCTCAGCTCTATCCCTGTTCTGGAAGGAAAGGAAAGAAGAAACCCTGCAGCGATGGGTTAATGCACCAGCGAGAGAGATTTTTATGACTGATTATTTACATTACAGCAGTACTGTGACATTACCCAGGGTATAATCTGGACCAATGAACAGCTGTGTCCCCTCAGTTCTCCAACCTGGAGTGCCTTTTAAACTGCTTTGCTGTGAGAATTACCACTCCTGGTTTGCTCATACTCAGCCTCCAACATGTAAATTCCTCCCAGTTATACCCGATGAGTGCTACGGCCAGCCACCCTTGATTTACACAGCAGAACAGCGCCAGCAAATTCCCAGTCCCAGATTTCCCCCCAGAAGTGTACATCTTGTACTACCCAGCTCGCTCCTGGACCACGCAAGCTCATATAAGTCCATCATTTTATTAATGGAAAACGATATGCAACAAACTCTGTTATCCCAAATGGAGTTTCCCAAACGCTTCAGTCCAAACACACTAGTCTAGATAAAACAATTAAAACAAGTTTGTTATCTACAGAAGGATAGATTTTAAGTGACTACAGTTAATGAGTCATAAAAGTCAGAATTGGTTACAAGTAAATAAAAAAGTAAAATGCGACTAATGCCTAACTTAACAAGCTAAGTGATTTCAAAGCAAAGGCCTCTCTCACCACATGTGCTAGCCGTCTTACTAACTGACTTCTTTCAGCCAGGAGTCCTCCCCCAGCCCAAAGCTGTTTCCTTTGTTCTCCAAGTGTTATGGATGCTATGGGTAGTAAGAAAAGGAGGAATACTTTAGGAGGAAAAGGAGGCATACTAGCTCTTCTTACAGTCCTTTCTCTTCTTTGAGAATCATCTCCAGCTAAGGTTCATAAAGTCTATGTGGATGGGAACCCCCAGCTGTTTCTTTTGTCAAGATGTAGATTTTTGCCCACATCCTCTTTCCTGCCCAAGAATGACCACTTAACCAAGTGATGGTCCATTTGATTTTGTTAACATCTGGCTGAGGTGCCGGGTAACCTTTTGTCTCTCAGGAACTGGTTTGCGACTCTTCCCCAGACTCAGAACGTGTCTTTGGTCATATCATACATTAGCACCCTATAACTTTACATACAATGTTGCCACACATATTTTACCAGGACAATAACGATCAGTAAAGTATGAGTTTTCAAACAGCAGCTCACAGGGCATACTTTGTATGAAATTTATCATAGTCATGTAAAAGGGGTGAACATAGGGGTAACAGGCTGTCACAAGTACCTAGACACCCCAATTGAGATCAGGGTCTGAGTGTGCTAGGTGCTGTACAGACGAAGTGTGATAGGCAGTGCCTGCCCAAAGAAGCTTGCAATCTACAGGTATGTCTGCATTGTAGTCAGGAGGTGTGACTGCAACACGTGTAGACAGAACTAGCTTTGATCTTTGCTGTACTGAGGGACCCAGGCAGGCAGGGCTCACCCATGCCACAGCTTGTTACTCGGGATTGCTCACATATGTCTACACATGCTGCCATCACACCTCCTGGTTGTAGTGTAGACATACCCTAATAGACAAGGCTGATAGAGGACATAGCGGGGTAGTGACTTGCCCAAGGTCATACAGGAGGTAAGTGGCAGAGCTGGGACTAGCACCCACATCCAGGCTTGTGCCCTAACCATTGAGCTACTCTGCTTACATCCCAGAACACATCTATCAGCACCGACTCCCATAGCAGCCGCTGGAAAGACTCTGCTCGCGTGTGAGATTGCTCCACCCAGGATGGGAGAGGTGGGTGCATGAGAAGCCACTTTGGCCGCTGTGTGTGTGAAAAGTAATGTGTTTTCTGCATGTGCATGATTAAAATCCCTCTTTCTGCCCCTTTCCCCCCCACAATCACACTCACTTATGCAAATCTTCCCATTACTTCTCAGACATAAAACATTTATGATTCCCTACATTAGGGCTTTTTTTTTTTTTTTTTTTTTTTTTTTCCCCTTCTTCTTTACTCTTCTCACTTTTTTCCTTCCCTGCCTTTTGGCTTTTTTTTTTTTTTTTAATGTCTTCCACCCCGGCTCCCTCAGATCTGCCAAGGCGCGCCACACGAGGAACCATTTCGTTTTAATATAACCAGCGAGCAGAGCGGCTCTGAGGAATAATTTAGATTTTGCTCAGGGAATGTAATGCTTTTTTAATTGCCGTCAACTGCAGCTTCTTAGCAATGTATTATTGATAGATATTATTCAAATAAAAGTCCCTTTATTTTCCTTGTGTACGGGACTGGTGACATTTATATTGTTCATCAGGCTCTCTCTCTCTCTCTCTCTCTCTCTTTATCTCTTCTCTTCCCATTCTCTTTGCAAGGGTTTTCTTATTCCCCCTTTCTTCTTGTTCTTTCTCATTCTGTCTTCCCCACTTCTCCCTCTCGCTTGATCTCCCGTCCTCCCCTTGTTTCCCAGTTGGGTTTTCTCCATGATCTCTCCAGTTTATGTAGCAAGCTTTCTTTTCTTACAGCTTTTTCTCCCGTATCCTTATTTTCCCCCTCTTTCTCTTCCTATCTGCTGCCTCTTTATCTGGCCAGTCCTCTCCCTCCCATGTACCGCACATGAGCTGGCACCTTCCAGGTAGATTCCAGGAGAACCGTACCGCCCTGCTGCAAGATAAACTGGGTCAAAATTGAGGTCCTGAGTCTCAGCACAAAAAGCACACTCGAGTCACGCAGCCAGCTACCGTCAGGTCTATGCCAGGAGTACTGTGCCAATACAGCAATACCACTATACTATACCAGCAAAGCACTCCTAGTGTGGATACAACTCATACCAGCAACAAACTTTTGCCTGTATAGCTTATTCCAGCCCCCTCCCACTCAGTGAAAGAAGCCGTATCGGTAAATGCGACTTTTGCCGGTATAACTGCATCGAGTGTAGAGGCTTGTGCTGGCACAGCTCTGGTGGTCAGAGATCACACCCCTTTACCTTCCTGATCATCAGAGCTAGGTCAGCAAATGCCTCTCGTGTGGATGCAGGAGGGTGTCAGACAGTGATCTGTGCAAGGAAAGGGGAGATCAGGACGAACTCTCTGATGCTGTGGCTCATGGGGAAGGCTTATGTTTCTCAGTCTTTCTTCATGCTGGACACTGATGGATCTCACTAGAGGCATGCTGTGGGCCATGTTCTCAGCAGGTGGGAATTAGTCTAGCCCTACCAGCTGAGAATCTGGTCCTGTGTCTCTAAGACAAAAATCAGGGCTCTCAGGAATGCCAGTGGCTCCGCTCAACACCTTCTGTGTAAGGAGCGGAGAGGAACATTACACCGCCAGAAAGGCCGGGAAGCAACTGGCAGGGCCCATCCATCTCCTGCTTGGCTGACAGCTTCCGCTCGCCCTGCCCTTTCTCACTCCCTTCCCCAGGACACCTTGTGGCTTTGGCACTTGTACGGTTCAATCCTTATTCATCTCACCCACCCTGGGCTCCAGACTCAACAGAGTGACTCGCAGCAGAGATGATGTAGGTCCATTACGCTGGGTGCTCTCCCATTGGCCAGTCGGCTGAGCCAGCTGCCCACATGGGGGAGTATATTCTTAGGGTGGAGGTCCTGATCCCCCTTCACTTCCTCCAGTTTCCATCGGCTGGAGGCAGCAGTTCCAGCAAAGTACTAGAGACACTTTTTAATTATACTGTCCAGGGGTCTCAGAGCAGCCTGGGAGCCTTAATCAAGGCTTCGGGTAGCCCCCAGCACTTTGGTTAATAGTAATCCCCTAAAGTCTGCCTTCCTGCAGCAAGGCTGAGGAGGTGAGCACCTGCCCTTATTAATGATACCTTTGGGATGTAATGCTAGCCCTGCAGGGTATAGTGAAAGCTGGTGCCGATGGGATGGTTCTAACTCCAACCAGACCCACCGCTCTGTGCAGGGGTGATCAGTGATGGGAGATGTGCAAGGGATGTAATTGGCTGCTGTTGGTGCTGTGCTTTGATCACTGCTTTGGGCTGCGAACCAGACACGGTTTTCCCAGGCTGAGCTGCCAGGAAGAGATCCAGGACAGAGGAGATCCTTTCATGCTGCTTTTCTAGTTCTCCTGAAGACAACTTGTCCCTATCCTTTGTCAGGGCTGCCCAGAGGATTCAGGGGACCCGGGGCAAAGCAATTTCGGGGGCCCCTTCCATAAAAAAAAGTTGCAATACTATAGAATACTATATTCTCGTGGGGGCCCCTGTGGGGCCCGGGGCCTGGGGCAAATTGCCCCACTTGCCCCCCCACCCCTCTGGGCGGCCCTGTCCTTTGTCCTCTGGCCATTCCTGACCCTGCTGTGATTAATGGATGAACACTGGGGACTTCCCAGCATGCATTCCTCTCTGCTTCTGACCTCAGCAGCAACCTCTCTCTGCAATTTGACTGTTTTCTCCTGTCTCCGGCTGATCTGGGAAGCAGTGGTGGTGGTGGCAAGGGGAGGAGAGAAAGGAGAATGCAGCAGTTAATCTCCCTTGAAGGACATAAGATTAACCAGACCAGATGGGGCCAATGACCTGTCAAGTCACCTGCTCTGATGGGCTTTTTTGGACTGGGTGTTTGCGTATAAAGGATGGTTGCAGACATGCAGCACATTTCCAGACATGGCAGTGCAGGGATTCCCTAACTTATTATCAGCAGGCTTCCAGATCTGGATGAGGGAGTTGTAGGCACCAGCTTCTCTTTCGTTTTCCTTATCTAAATGTAGTATCTTTCCAGCGACTAATATATGCTGGCTAGCATATAAATGTAGATCATATTAATAATATGTATTATCCACACCATAGATACCTGTTAGTAGGCATTAAGTACCAATAACATTAAGCACAAATAGTGTAACAGTGATATAGCTTAAACTGGCCTATCCCATAATCCTGTTCACTTATGCTAAGTATCCCATAACTCCTTGCATTTGCTGAAGTAAGGATCTGGCAGAAACGGATAAGAAACTTGTCAAAATCAAGATACAGTCATACTACGTCTTAGTACAAGCTCGCACAATACCTGGAATGTGAGCATAGGCGCCAGCTTCCTCCGGGCCCAGAGCCCACCGCTCTGCTCCCCACCCAACCCCTTCCCCCAAGCCCCCACCCCCATCTTGCCTCTTCCCACCCCACCCCAGACCCCGCCCCCACCCGCCCCCTTCCTCAAGTCCCCACCCCCGCTCCTCCCTCCCATCCAATTCCGCCCCCTACCCTGAGCGTGCCCCGTCCCTGCTCCTCCCCCTTCCTCCCAGAGCCTCTTGCACGCTGATTGAAGTGGGTGGGAGGCACTGGGAGGAAGGGGGAGGAGTTGATCGGCAGGGCCGCTGGCGGGCAGGAGGCACTGGGGAAGGGAGAGCTTGGCTGCCAGTGCGTGCTAAGCACCCGCTAATTTTTCTCCAGGGCTGGAGCGCCCACAGAGTCGGTGCCTATGAATGCGAGTATTCAAAACAAAGCTAAGGAAGGAACAGAACAACAAGTTAGGGAAGTGGGACAAACGGATGGGTTGGATTTTAGTGATGTGTAAAGAGATGTGTAACTTGTAAAATTATATAAATAACAGCAGCTGAAATGGGTGACTTGGGGAGCACACCTTCTGCGCAAGGTAAATGTAACATCACTGCACCGGGCTGCTCTTTGGAGACTCCTCTACCACATTAATAACCCGGACTGGCACTGGTTATTTGAGCTCTCGAGTATATTTCATAACAAAATAAGGAACCAACCTGTGATCAAGCAATTGACCATACAATTGCTTAACAACTGGAATGCAGGAGACCTGGGTTATATTCCCAGCTCCTATACTGACAGCTTGCTGTGTGACCTCGGACCAGTCTCTTCCCCTCTCAGAGTTTCTCCTCTCACCCTCTGGCTGCATTGTCCATGACATTTTAAATTCACTGGGGCAGGAGCAGTCCCTTACTATGCACCCAGCGCAATGGGACCCTGATCTCAGCTGGGTCCTGTAGATGCTACTGTCATACAAAGATTCATAACGAGCTCTTCCATCCTCTAGCTTCTTGCGCAGGCTGTATATGAAACACCCTAGAATTAAAAGAGAGGATGTGAAGGGACAATACTCATTTGAGGTACAATTGAGGCCCCTCAACTACTCAATGAAAGTCTTCCCACTGACTCATGGGAGGTGGAGTGTGCATTCTGACCGTGTCCATTAACACGGCACCAGTCATGAAAAAGTCAACATTCTACTTACATCATCACCTTGGGATTTCGAGATACCAGAGCATTTCGCTGCACTTGGAACAGGAGACCATGGAGAACGCATCTCCGGTGTTCTTCTGCAGCAGCTCTTGGTAAATGTAGACTTGTAGGGGTAGAGGGGTAGCGTTTGATCCTACTCTGGACAAAGCTAATGGAAGAATTGAAGGGTAGGATTCCACCCGTTCTCAATTATCCAGCCCCAATGGGAAAAAAATATCATATCTCAGTTTTTATAAAAGTCTAATAAAGAACTGCTTGGTTTAGTGAATGATTTTGACTCATCATTACTTTCATAAAGCAAAAATTTGCCCAAATCCCTCCTGTACCTTATTGCCAGTTGTCCCCATAATAAAAGTAATTGCGTAATTAGAAATTAACAGGGCTTTTACAGTAATTGATAGCAGTGACATTCTAGCATATTAATGCTTGACAGAGTAGTAGTGGGATGTTCTGTGATTCCTTTTGTGGGCTCAGAAGTGCTGTCGATTCACTAGCAGAGTTGCTTTTCTTGGAAGTTTCTGCTTTTGTTGCACTGAGTGAGAGAAAGAGACGAGATCATGGAAGGCAAGCTAGTGAGTCAGTCTAAATAGCTTAGGGAGACAAAAAGCGGGAGGGGTGAAAACAGAGGCACAGAGAGGAGAAATGACTTGGGCACGATGAGACACTTCCCTTTAAGGAGGTGATGCGGGAGAGCTGCTGTTCCACCGGCATCCGAGTCACTCTCCGACAAGCAGCAGCTGCGAAGCAGAGCTGAGTGATAATCTTTCTGTTCTGCCAACCTTCATTTGTTTAGACTGTAAGCACATTGGGGCAGCGACTGCCTCACACTAGGTGCACATACAGCGCCTTGCACCTGATCTCAGCTGGGGCCTCTAGGGGCTACTGAGCTACAAACAATAACCAAGAGCCAAATGAAACGGTGAAGAAAGCATTGGGAATGTGTGACAAGGCATATTGTGCGGGCTGGTGAGAGAGAAAGCACAATCTAATAATAATACCTCACTCTTTTACCCCACTTTTCATTGTCCCCATTTTACAGATGGGGAAACTGAGGCATGGAAAGGTGAAGTAATTTATCTAGTCACCCAGCAAAGCTGGGACTAGATCCCACATCTCCTGAGTTCCACTCCACTGCTGTAGCCAGTAGACCACTTTGCCTAGCCCCACCAGAAGCACTAGAAGGGGGAGGACAGGTTTAAGAAGTCCTGGCCCCACCACTGCACTTGCTAGATTCAGCTCGAGCCTCTGAGCCCTGCATGGCTTCATCAGTCACCCGTGAGCATCTTCTCAGGGCTAGTCTACATGAGAAGTGTACAGTGGTGCAGCTGACCGATGCAGCTTTGCCGCTGTAGCGTGTCTGGGGAAGATGCTCTGGCGACAGGAGAGCGCTCTCCCATCAGCATAATAAAACCTCTTCCACGAGTGGCAGTAGCCATGCCAGCGGGAGAAGCTCTTCCGCCGACGTAGCGCTGTCCACACCAGTGCTTAGGTCAGTGTAACTTACATCGCTCAGGGGGGTGGTTTTTCCACACCCCCGAGCAGGGCTATCACCAGGTCGGGGCGAGCGCGGCAGCTGCCCAGGGCTCAAAGCCATGGAGATGGCAAAATGAGGTGGAGAAATAAAGGGAAAAAACGGTAGGGGGCAGAAATTTGCTTGCTCGCCCCGGGCGCTAACACGCCCTAGTTACGGCTCTGCTCCGAGCAACATAGGTTATACCGACATAACCTGTAGTGTAGACAAGCCCTCAGAGAAACCCTTCTTTCAGACGACTACATGGGCGTTACGATCGCAGGTGTTCTTTACTCCTTTCCCACGTGGAAAGGGCTTGTAGAGGCTGGCGGACTCTTCCATAAACCCCCGGCATATTAAACAATCCCACTCGCCACGCCAGCGTGTTCAAACATTTATGCGTCTGCAGGCACGTAAAATGGAATTGCTCACACTCTCGCGCCTCTATTTTGCCCAGACTGGAGAGAGATTTTACAGCCGCCTGGCGCTGTCTTGGGTTTAAGAATAAGTCACTGTTTCCATTAGAAACCCTGAGAGTCAATTCTGCTCTCCACTACCCCAGTACAAAGCTGGATGAACTCCGTTGTAGCCACTCTGGATTCACCTCGGTGTAAACAAGATCGGAATCTGGCCCCGGGTTTTGATGGGTTTATAACCTGGCTGATTTAACTCACTGCGGGCTAAAACGCCGCTTACAAGTTCCCAGCCTGGGAGACATTGAGAAAAAAATCATGATCAAATTCCTTATTCTTTTTAAAGGGGGCATCACCAGCTAACCCCAAGGTTTTTCAGATCAGCCCAATGTTCTTTTCTACTTTGGGCAAGTGGCTTTTTTGTTGCCTGTCTCTTTCTGTCTTGTCTTTTAGCTGGGAAGCTGTTCAGGGCAGGGAGTCCGTTGTATTTTGCATGTACAGCCCCTAGCACAGTGGGGCGCCGTTGGGGTCTTCAGGTGCTACCTAGGTACAAATAATACAAAGACTCATCCCTGTTGCCTCAAAACTCCAAGGTATCGGCCAAGCAACTTCTCACTGACAGGGCTTAGGGAAAATCTTTCCCTATGGGCAGGTTTTCCAGTCACTGCCTACTGCAGCAGTTCTTGTGCCTGAAGCAGCCGATGCTGGCCACTGGCAGAGACGGGATAGCAGGCTGGGTGGATCCTGCTGTGATCCAGTCTGACAATCCGTATGTTCCATATTCAAGACAGGTTCCACCGGGAGCTTTTCGTGGCTGGCACCACCAATGTTCTGAACTAGGCAGTGTCGTTGTAGCTGTCTCGGGCCCAGGATATCAGAGGGTCAAGGTGCGGGAGGTGATCCCTTTTATTGGACCAGCTTCTGTTGGTGAGAGAGACAAGCTTGTGAGCCACACAGAGCTCTTCTGCGGGTCTCTCTAATGTTCTGAACTGTCCCTTTATAGGGAAGTTTCAGGCATCTCTTCCCCCCACCCCTTCCTGATACTTTCTGATGAACTGCATCTGAGTGCAAAGCATCTGCAGCAACATGGCAAACAAATCACGACTTTACCCATTGCGTTCTGTTCCCCTGAGTGCCTGTCGGGCCTGATTCTCCCTGCCCATTGGGCAGAGTTGCAGACTGTGCAAAGCAGGGGGGAAATATGGCCCTCCCCGTGCCCTGGTATAAACGACTGCACCTTATCCAGGGTGCAGGAGAATCAGGCCTCTCCTCTGCCCATCCTGAGGCTGCTCTCCAAAGGGCGACCTTATCCTGGTGCTTGCTGGGCTGTAACCGGATGCCCTCCCTGCAGCCACGTGCCAGGGCTCAGAGCAGGCCACATGTGCTCAGCGCACGCGGCCAGAACCATAGCTCATTCTCTGCTGAACAAAGAGAACGAATTAAATATCCAGCCGGCATTCAAGAGAAGGAGGCCAAAGGTGCAGGCACAACGCGATGGAGCTGCTCCACCAAGGGTTGCCAGCAGGATCCCCCAGCACTCGGCCATGTGCACTCACCCAGATCCCCATAATGAGCGGCCCGGCCCCACCGCCACCATCTTTGTTGCAGAAAGTGCCCGGGCCGATCTCCATTTCTCCAGCTCAGGACTGGCCTCACGTGGGACAAGTGGCTGCTTTGGGGATCCTTGCTAACTCACGACTCGCTGCCCCTTTTCCAGCAGCAGGACCGCCGGAGAAACTCACAAGCCCCCCTGCCAGTAGCGGGACTGTAGGAGGCAACAAATCATGGGACCCGCAGTCAGTGGGAGCTGTGGGTGCTCTGTCCTTCTAGGCATCTATTATCCTCCCATTACGGGGGGTCCTCTCCTTCCTGAAGCTGCGTGACTGAGGGTACGTCTACACTGCAGCTGGGACCGTGCTTCCCAGCCGGCGCAGGTACACAGACGTGCGCTAACTCTGCTTGAACTTGGCTGCAGCGGCAGGGTGCCGGCTCAGGCTAGCCACCTGAGTATGTACCCGGGGGCTGGGCGTAGCGGTACTTGGGCCTGGTGCCGTGGCCACGCTGCTGTTTTCAGTGCTCTGGCTCTGCTCAGACCAGAGCACGTCGGTCTGCCTGGGCTGGGAAGCACGCACCCAGCGGCAGTGTCAGAGGTGCCTGAACTGCAGTCGAGACAAGCGGTTCGTGGGGGAGCTGCGTGTCCACGGCCGCCCACTCCCGGCACAATGCCCCGTTTCTAGCAGTAGCAGGAACCCCAATCTCTAGGCTCTGACACCGAACCAGGAGGCGAAAGCCCTTTCTGGCACAAGCAATGCAAGGGACATCCTGGCAGCAGCTCATTCCTGCTTGGGGTCCTGTTCCAGGGAGCCTTGGAAAGCCTGAGGCCAATGCAGTGCCCAGGCTGGAGGGCCTGCCCCATGGAGGCTGCACCCTTTCTTGGGGTTTTGGGGATTGGGGTGCAGCAGGCAGGAGTGGCACAAACATCCCAAAGCACCCAAGGGGTGGAGGCTTTGCACCCTTGTGACAGGACAGGGCAGCCCCGGGCAATAGAACGGAAAGAAACAATGGGATACACTTGATGGAATGGGATGCTTGGCTACCTTTGATCATGCTGGCCCCTGGCTATCATTAGCTCACCCACAATGCCCCCTGGGAAGTCAGAAGTGTCCTGCTCCTCCCGGGGGGGAAACTGAGGCACAGAGCCAAAGTAACTCACTACAGCATAAATGAGAGTGACCGCTGGGATCACTTGAGAGCTCAGGAATTCCTGGCTCCCAGGCCTGTGCTCAGACCACTCCCCTCTCTTGTATATGGTGCCTGCTGCATGTCCCTGGCAGGTTATTGTTACACACAAGGCGGTCGCATTAGGGCCTTAGTGTGTGAAGAGCTCCAAGTGCGGGGACCTGTGATGTTTTTACCTGCTCCGGGCCAGCGACTGTAGAGGGGAAGATTGGGCCAGCCCATAGATTGCCAAGTCGGCGCATGGCCCCAAGGCTTTATTCCTCCCTAAAGCTGTCTTTGGAGTGTATGGCCAATAATAGTAGGAAAGAAAAGACCCGCTTGGGTCCAGTGGGGCTTGGCAGCTCCCTGGCAGCTGGCACTGAGTCACCAGGATTCATTCCTTGCCCCCGGGCTAGCGTGAGCAGAGGCTGCAGGTGCAGCTGGGAAATTTCTGCATCAGAATCACTGCTGGGCTGGGAAATAGAATAGTCCCGTTCTGCCTTCCCTGTGCATATGTGCAGCCTCATGAATTCCGCAGGCGACAGAGCAGCCTCTGTCTCCCCAGGCATTGGCCTAGGAAACCGGTCACCTTAATAAGCAACATGGCTCTGGTGTCTCCGTTGGCCAGGTCAGGCATGGATTTTCCCAGCTGACTCTGTGTGGCCTTTGGATGCTCCGCACTGGATCACAAGACGCCCCACCTAAGACACCAACTTCTTTATTGGAAAAACTGATTTTTGTGCTGGTGTAAAACACCCAGAAGAAGGGCCCGATCCTGCAGCCACCACTGTGCTGGCCGAGCCGTGTACCCCTGAGCGCATGGGCCTGCCCATCCTGCTGCGGGAGTAGGGCCTTCTAGTCGTGGAAAGTAATGCCCGCTACAGAAGAGGGACCATGGGCAGTGGCAATGCAAGCATCTCCCCTGTTCCAGCCCCACCACTCCACCAGCTTTTTGCAGGCTCCTGTCCCCATCCAGGGGAAGATTAGGCTGGATCCCTTAGCTGTATCATCTCCCCCTGATCAACCGCATCATGGAGATCCCCATTAGTAACACCCCACGTGGCACTGAATGGAAAATGGACCGGTACCCCCTTCCCTCCCGTGCCACACCCCACCCCTAATGGTGGGACAGACTGTCTGCTCTCCTCTAACAAATGGAACTTAGGGGCTTGTTGCAACCTCTGAGGTCACATGACATTAGAGTTGCATCACATGTTGCGCCCCTTGCACTCTGCTCTGCTATGGGGAGTATTTATTTAGAGGGATCACAAGATAGTGACAGTGGGTGGCCTTGTGACCTGTTACGTAAAGCTGGCTGGGCAGTGAGACACAGCTCTCAGTGTGCATTGTGCTCTGGGGCCGGGCGGGGGGGAGGGATGAAGCGGGAGGGTACCCGCTGCTACGGCTCTTTAGGGATTCAGCACGTTCCCTTCCTTTGCCAGCCAGATCTACTTGCTGCAGAAGGAAAGGAGCGGAGCCAGAGCGCCATTTCCTCTCCATGCCTTTTTGGGTGGCTAGTAGCACCGTATGTAACTTGCAACCGTGCAGTCTTTGGGCCTCTGTTACGCTAAGGCACCCTGATGCCACTCGGGCAATGTAAAAGGATCTAAAAGTGGGAGCAAAGGTCCCCTGAAAATCCCCCATGGGCAGGGGGCCTCCCAGGCCATGTCCTAATGGGTGAATCAGGGACATATCTAGAGTTCCCTGCACTATGGCTTTTCTCTGCTTCCAAGGACTCAGAGGACTAGCCACCAGTCCAGAGGCCAGGGACAGCGGAGGGAGGGTTATGATGTATAATTAGTCCATGGGTAATGTTTGTAGAGCCAGAACCTTGAAAGATCTGGAGTCATTTGATTGTTTTAAAAACACTACAGTGGAGCTACTCCAGGTTTACACGGGTGCAGCTGGAAGTAGAGTCTGGCCCTGGGTTTTCAAATAATAATAATAATAATAATAATAATATTAAGAGAGAAAATAGAAGTGAAATAATATATTTTATTGGACCAACTTCTGTTGGTGGAAGGGACAAGCTTCCTCTTCCAAAACCACCAAATCACACAGGGAACAGGATGACTGCCTCCATAAGCACCTAACCATAATGTGTACGGAAAAAAGTTGTGTGATCACGGGGGACTTCAGTGGATGCTGGAGGTCTCATCTGGCTAGTACTAAAACATCCTTGGAATTTCCAAACATTATAGGTGACAACTTTCTAACTGGAAAAGGTTGCAGCCAACACAGGGGAATTCTATTCTAGACCTTCCCATAACAGATAAAGAGGATCTGATCACAGAACTAAAAGTGGATGGTAGCTTAGGTACAAATGATCATGACTTGATCACATTCATAATGTACAAGCAGAACAAAGTCCAAACCAATCATATATATATATATATATGTGGTGCTTTAATAGGGGCAATTTCACAAAGACGAAAACAATTATAAGTCAAATCAGTTGGGATGAAGAATTTAATCAGAAAAATGCGACTGATAATTGGGAATCAATTAAGACACCTTAGTAGATGCCCAAAAAAGTGAAGGCAGCTATAAATACAACGCGCAAGTTTAAAAAGAGCTGGCTGAGGCGTTTGCTGGACCATTCATGTTGATTTGCAATAAGTCCTGGAGCACTGGGGAAGTTCCAGAAGAGTGTAATAGAGCTATTGTTGTGCCAATTTAAAAAAAAAGGGTACATGGAATAACGTGGTTAATTATAGGCCTGTCAGCCTGACTTCGATCCAGAGCAAGATAATGGAGCAGGTGATAAAGGACTCGATTAATAAAGAATTAAAGGACAGTAATGTAATGAATGCAAATCAACATAATTTATGGAAAATAGATCCTGTCAAACTAACTTGATTTATTTGGTAATATTACAAGTTTGTTTGATAAGGTAATGGTGTTGATGTAGTATACTTAGACTTCTGTAAAGCATTTGATTTGGTACCTCACAACATTTTGATTAAAAAAACTAGAACAACATAAAATTAACATGACACATGTTAAATGGATTAAAAACTGGCTAACTGATAGGTCTCAAAATGTAATTGTAAATGAGAAATCGTCATCGAGCAGGGATGTTTCCAGTGGGATCCCGCAGGGATCAGTTCTTGGCCCTATGCTAGTTAACATTTGTATCAATGATCAGGAAGAAAACATAAAATCATCACTGATAAAGTTTGCCGATGACACAAAAATTGGGGGAGTGGTAAATGATGAAGAGGACAAGTCACTGATTCAGAGCGATCTGGATCATTCGGTAAACTGGGAACATGCCAACAATATGGCTAAATGTAAACATATACACCTAAGAACAAAGAATGTAGGATCCTATTCTGGGAAGCAGTAAGATTTGGAGGTCATGGTGGGTAATCAGCCGAACACGAGCTCCCCATGTGATCCTGTGGCCAAAAGAGCTAAGGTGCTGTTGGGATGTGTCGACAGGGGAATCTCAAGTAGGAGTAGAGAGGTTATTTTACCTCTATATTTGGCACTGGTGTGACTGCTGCGGGAAGACGGTGTCTTATTCTGGTGCTCACAATTCAAGAAGGATGTTGATAAACTCAAGAGGGTTCAGACAAGCCCTGAGAATGATGAAAAGGTTAGAAAACCTGCCTTATAGTGAAAGACTCAAAGAGCTCAATCGATTTAGCTTACCAAAGAGAAGGTTAAGAGGCGACTTGATTAGTCTAAAAGTATCTACATGGGGAACAAATATTTAACAATGGGCTCTTCAATCTAGCACCGAAAAGTACAACATGATCCAATGGCTGGAAACTGAAGCTAGACAAATTCAGAGTGGAAATAAGACACATTTTTAACAGTGAGGGTAATTAACCACTGGAACAATTTACCAAGGATCATGGTAGATTTTCCATCACTGATCATTTTAAATCAAGATGGGATGTTTTTCAAAAGAGCTGCTCGAGGAATTATTTTGGGGAAGTTCTATGGGCTGTTATACAGGAGGTGCGACTAGATGATCACAATGGTCCCTTCTGGTCTTGGAATCGATGAATGCTCACATTAAGTGATCAAGGGAGTAAGTGTTTGCAGGATCTGTTGTTTAGATGGTAAGCTATAGTAAGCAGAGACTGTTCTCTTGCTATGTGTGCATGCAGTGCTTAGCCCAACAGGGCCCTGATCTTGGCGGGAGCTCCTAAGTGCTATTGTAATCCAAATAATTAATAATAATAAAATAGAAATACAAAGAGAGATTTGCAAACGTACTTCCAAGTCTGCTGTTGAGCACATTGTAACCTTTTATTTTAAAAACATACACCCACGACTGCGAGCTGAAGTGATGTGTGAAGTGCAGTGATTTATCTGTGAAACACCTACAGGGGGAGGGAAGCCAAGCAATGGGCTTACGGTTGCTGCAGCAAGGTAAATAGTGAGTCATAATGCACTGGAATAATAATACAAATCACAAGGAACAGAGGGGCGAGAGCCGGGAAGGATGGTCTGTTGGTTAAGGTGCTCGCCAGAGATCTGGGTTCACTTCCCTCCTCTGCCACTGATTCCTGCATGACCTTGGGCATGTCACTCAGTCTTTCTGTGCATCAGTTAATAATAGCACTGCCCTGCCTCACAGAGGTGTTGTGAGGATAAATAGAGATAGCGGACATGCTCAGATACTATAGCTAGGTAGATATATGGTGGGAGGAGACCAGAAAGTCATTGACTCAGGGTGGATAAAAATCAATTATTTTTTTTTAATAAAAAAAATTGGATTTTTTTTTATTTAAATTGGATTTTTTTGATAAAATGCTGTTTGAGGAAAAAACCTATCTAAAGATAGTTTTAATTAAGGTACATTATAGCTCAAAGATATCTCATCATGGAATAGGGATTATAAATTCTAATTCTATAGTATGAGACAATATATTCATGTAATGTTTAAGAAAAGTTTTGTAAATGAGTTCCAATAGTTCATGGATTAGGGACCCAATCTTATGGGTTCCACAGGCTTCTATATAGATTATTTAGGTTAATCTTTCTATCTACCCAATGGGACTCAGTGCTCAGTCTAGAAGATACCATCAGAGATGCTTAGTTTTGCGGTTCTCAAACTGTGGATTTGTGTCTCCAGAGATAACATGCGTGTTAACAGCAAAAATGTTTTTAAATAAATAAATATAGAGAGGTGAGAAATAACAGACCTCAACTCTATTGTCCCTCTGCAAATTTGTGTACACAGAGTCAATCCCTTACCTCGTTCTAAAAGTGCAATATTTCAAAAAGTTCAATGAATAGAAGATTGTTGGGGGCGGAATAGATCTGGACAAGGAGGAGAAGTCTGGATATAAATGTGAGAAGCGAGGGACATATGCTTGTTTTGTTAAAATATTATATGTTTGCTTTTGAAGAAAACAATCCAGAATACTTAACGTTGTTGTTTTAGTTAAATAAAACAATTTAAATGTTTGTCTGGTGATGTTCTCCTCCTAATACAACATGGCAAGAAAATCCTCCAAATATTAATGATTAACCTGTTGAATTGGAGATAGTTCATCTCCCAATGACTTCACAAATATCCGCTTCAATTACCTTTGGTAAATGAAATAACCAAACAATCGTTCATTTTCTGATATAGCTGTAAAACTAAACTGAAAAGTTTTCAAAATAAATCACTGTTTAAAAATGTATAGTGTGTACCTTCTAAAAATGAAACCTACATCTATCTCTGAGTTGTGAAGAATATGTATTAAGGTTATAACAACCAACAAGAATGCACTTTTATGTAGAAAACCATGATTAAATCGAGTCTTCCTGACTAGTGATTTAAATCAATTTAAATCAAATCCACCCTGCATTGACTATTTAAAGGATGGGAGCATCTAGTTTAGCCCTGATCCTACAACTGACTATACCAGGGATCGGCAACCTTTGGCACACGGCCCACCAGAGAAAGCCCCTGGCGGGCCGGGCTGGTTGGTTTACCTGCTGCACCCGCAGGTTCGGCCGATTGCAGCTCCCACTGACCGCGGTTCGCCGTCCCAGGCCAATGGGGGCTGCGGGAAGTGGCGCGGGCCAAGGGATGTGCTGGCTGCCTGTCCCGCAGCCCCCATTGGCCTGGGACAGTGAACCGCGGTCAGTGGGAGCTGCGATTGGCCGAACCTGCAGGTGCAGCAGGTAAACAAACCGGCCTGGCCTGCCGGGGCTTTCCCTGACAGGCCGCGTGTCAAAGGTTGTCGATCCCTGGACTATACAATCTGTCTTTGCTGGATCTGGGCTGCGAGAGAGGAAGAGTTTCATGACTCCCAGTAAGTCACTGAAAAAGTAGATCCAATGCTAGACACAAACATTTCTAACCATGCACCTTTAATTAGAGCAGCCATGGGTATGTGGAGACTTTCCCTATATAAAAGGACCATATACGAGGTAGACTTAAAGCTCTGCATTTAGGCCCTGATCCTGTAAACACTTATGCCTGTGAGTAACCTTACCCACCCATTACAGTAATGCACTGGGGCTACTCATATCTGTAAAGTTACCCACGTGCATAAATATTTGCAGGATCAAGGACTTATGTTCTGTAAAACAAAGTGTTATAAAAACTAAGGGCATGTATACACACGGAGGTTACACTGGCTGAACTTACATCGGTTTACAGGAACAGGCTAAACCAAACCAGGTTTAAATCAGTTTGAGTGTCCACAAACAATAGTTGTACCAGTTTAACAAACAAGAACATAAGAATGCCCATACTGGGTCAGACCAATGGTCCATCTAGACCAGTATCCTGTTTTTTGACAGTGGCCAGTGCCAGATGCTTCAGAGGGAATGAACAGAACAAGGCAATTATTGAGTGATCCATCCCCTGTCGTCCAGTCCCAGCATATGGCAATCAGAGCTTTAGGGACATGGGGTTGCATCCCTGACCATCTTGGATAATAGTCCGATCCTCCAGGAACTTATCTAATTCCTTTCTGAACTCAGTTATACTTTTGGCCTTCACAACATCCCCTGGCAACAAGTTGCACAGGTTTTGCAAAGAAGTACCTCCTTATGTTTGTTTTAGTCGTGCTGCCTGTTAATTTCATTGGGTGACACCTGGTTCTTGTATTATATGAAGGGGTAAATAACACTTCCTTATTCACTTTCTCCACACCATTCATGGTTTTATAGACCTCAATCATATCCCCCCCTTCGCTGTCTATTTTCTAAGCTGAACAGTCTGTGATTGGTTATCTGCCCCACACTAGCAGAGAAGGGGTTAAAAGCAGTTTAGGGAGGCTGTGCAGGGAGCAGCCAATCAGGGCCCAGCAGGCCCATATAAAAAGAGCTGCAGGGGCAGGTGCTCAGGTGCTGTAGGGAGTCCAAGGGAGAGGATGGGGTTCCTAGAGGACTGTAGGTGGGTAGTACCTCAGGGCAGCTGCCAGTGGGGACTGTGGGAGCTAGAGAGACCTGCTGGAATGTGTAGGCTTGAGGCCCTGAGAAGAGGGCAAAGAAGGTGCTGGGGCTGCAGGGAAGTAGCCCATGGAATTGAAGCAGCACTGGTGAGAAATTAAGGAGAGGTAGCAGGAAGCTGCTAGCTACAGGGTCTGTGGACTGGGACCCACAGTAGTGGGTGGGGCTGGTGCCCCCCCGGGGAAGTGGCTGGGCTACTGAGAAGCTAAACCTCCCTTGGAAGCTGGGAGCACAGAATGTGACATGGCTGGGGGGCTGTGTCATGAAGAGGATGCTGTGGTCCTTGGAGTGATGTGGGACCAGGAGCAGATATGACAGTGGGGAAAGCACCATTGGGAGAGAGTGCACTGACCTGTGGAGCTAATCCCCAAGACAGCCAGTAGGAGGTGCCAGTGTGGTGAGTGAAGCCCCACCACAAATCCCAGTGTTTTTAATCGCTACTCCTATGGAAGTTGTTCTATGCCCCTAATATCAGAAGGGTAGCCGTGTTAGTCTGAATCTGTAAAAAGGAAGAGAGGGTCCTGTGGCACCTTTAAGACTAACAGAAGTATTGGGAGCATAAGCTTTCGTGGGTAAGAACCTCACTTCTTCAGATGCAAGATGCTCCCAATACTTCTGTTAGTCTTAAAGGTGCCACAGGACCCTCTCTTGCTTTATGCCCCTAATAGTTTTTGTTTTTGTTGTTGTTGTCCTCTGTACCTTTTCCAATTATCTTTTCTGAGATGGGTCAACCAGAATTGCATACAGCAGTCAAGATATGGGTATACCATGGCTTTATATAGTGGCATTATATTTTCTATCTTATCAACCCCTTTCCTAATGGTTCCTAAGGCTCTGGTTGCTTTTTTGACTGCCACTGCACGTTTAGTGGCTGTTTTCAGAGAACAATCCTGGGTGACTCCAACATCTTTCTTGAGTGGTAACCACTAATTTAAAACCCATCATTTTGTATGTTCAGTTGGAATTGTTTTCCAGTGTACACTACTTTCTCTTATCAATATTACATTTAATCTGTTATGTCACTCTTTTGTGAGATCCCTTTAGAAGTTTGAATTATTTTGTATCCTCTGCAAACTTTGCTACCTTATTGTTTCCCCCCTGTTCCACATTCATAATGAATGTGGAACAACATGGGTCCTGGTACAGATCCTTGGGGGACCCTGCTATTTATCTCTCTCCATTGTGAAAACTGACCATTTATTCCTCTTGTTTCCTATCTTTTAACCAGTTACTTCGCTCCTCTCATAGGTTTCCTCTTATCCCATGACTGCTTTGTTAGCTTAAGTGCTATTGGTGTGGAATCTTCTTAAAGACTTTCTGAAAGTCCAAGTACACTATCAACTGGATCACCCTTATCCACGTGCTGCTTGACACTCTCAAAGAATGGTAATAGATTGGTGAGGCATGATTTCCCTTTACAAAAGCCATGTTGACTCTTCCCCAACATATTGTGTTCATCTATGTCTGATGATTCTGTTTTGGACTACAGTTTGAACCAATTTGCCTAGTACTGAAGTTAGACTTTCCAGCCTGTAACTTCCAAGATTGCCTCTGGAGCCTCTTTTAAAAATTGGCATTACATTGGCTATTCTCTGGTATGAATTATTTTGCATGGAGCAGGCTTCAGATCAACAGGATCATCTCCATAGTTAGTTCTTGCTTTACAAGAAAGCAGGAGGATTTGATGTATACATTTTGGACTACTTGTCTCCTACTGTTTGCAACTCAAATTTTTGGCTGGGGCATGAAATCTCAAAAGTGAAACTGACTAGAAAAAAGTGAAACTGATCAGCCTACTTTTCACTGTCCAACCTGAGTGAAAACACAACCCAAACCATCACCAGTAACAAACTATACCCCCTATCTTGCAATGACCTCTGCCTAGGCAAAGCTCCCCTGCCCTAATGTCATGGCAGGATTGGGGCCCTAGATTCTTAATTTCTTCCCATTTTACTACTCCAGGCCCCAATCCTGATATCTAATCCACATGGGTGAACCCCTGGGCAGGGGCCCTCTACCATGGATCATAAAGGAATATTTACTAACCCAGGGAAAATTAGGTAGAAATGTCTTTTTAATGTTTTTCAGTAAACTGACAGGGTGCATGTATTTTTCTTCTGCTTTCACTGAGTTTGTAAAGATAGGAGGCCTGGCAAGAGATGGCAGGGAAAAATGAGCAGTGTACCGTGTGTCCCCCCCTAAAGATTAAGAGAGCTTTCTGCAACACCCAGCCCTACCATAAACCCCACAACCCTCCCCCCAGCACTGATCTCCCCACCGGTTTCCTGCTCAGAAGCACACATGGCTCTATTAAAGGTGTGTGGGTGGGGGGGGACTCTCGGAGAAGGGAGATCTGCCTTTTGCCTTTCCTCCTTAAAAAAGCAGAGCCGAGAACCAGCAGCAGCGGGCTGGGACTGTGGCTTGTGAGGCCACCTTAAGAGACTTCCTCCTCCTCTCTGGGGTGGGGTGAGGCTGGCTGGGGTAGGCAGTGGCGTTGCTATGACAAGCATTTTCTTAAGCTAGCGCTGCTCGTGTAGGACTCGCTCAATTTGCAAAGCGCTGGCTCTGAAAACGGGGAGAGGAGAAGGCGAGGGAGAAGAGGAAAAAACAAACCCAAGCCTCGTCCCTATCTGCTGATTAGCTTCAGTGCAGAGAGCGGTGTGGGTTTGCTGGTTTTTTTTCCCCTTAAAGACCTTCAGCGTTAAAGGACATTGGTCTCTTTCCAGCTTCCTGCTTCCCTCCAAACTTTGGGAAGAGCCAAATCAAGCGAAGAGGGGGAGGGGTGGGGTGGGGTGGGGGGGAAGCGAATCCAGGAGTTTGGGATTTTTTAACCCCTTCCCTTCCATGGAAATCCAGGGGGTCTTCCCCGCCAGTGAAAGGCTGGATTGCTGGAGGCGGAGGGAAAGCAGCGAGAGCCGCCGCAGCCTATGAATTGATTCAGTCGTGCAAAGCCATTGCATGGCCGCTTCCCCCGCCCGCAGCCTGCTCTTCGCCAGACTGAAGCGCCCCAACTTGGAGCAGCTGGGCGGGTGGTAATCCTCGGGCTGGAGGAACCTCGCCTCCCGAGCCAGGAGCACAGTAAGTGGTTTTTCCTGTTGTGCTGGCAGCCTGTAGCCTCTGCCAGTCCCCTTCCACCATGCATGGATTTGCTGTTCCACGCAGGGGCTGGGTGGGATTTCTCTCTTTTGGGGGGGGGGGCGGCTGCCTGGCTTCCTCTCTGGCTGAGGAACAGGCACAGGATGGAAAACTGTTGCAAACATATTTTCCGTGTCTGTTGCTCTCTGCTCTGGTGCTAGTTGTCCGCAGAGCGAAAGGAGGCAGAAGAGAGACTCTCACCCGGGGAGGCTGGAAAGCAGAGTTGTGTGTCTGTCTCAGCTTTCTCAAATCGCTGGTTGCAGCAACACAAACAGCTTTTTTGGGGGGGGGGGCAGTGAGGGGAGGAATTCCTTTCTCCACGGAAATCAAGCCGATGACTCGCCCAGTCCTGCCATGCTTGCAAAAACAGCCCCTGGGAGCCCTTCGGAGTTTGCAAGTTATAATTAGCTGTGGAAAATTTAGGGAGTTCCCTTAAGTGGAGCTGGCTCTAAAACCGAGAGAAAAGCTCTGTTGTCTTGGGGGGAGGGGGGGCTTCTAGGAGAGAGTATCCGGGGCGCGGGGAAGGAATATTTGTAAAAAGGGAAAGTGTTGTGCTTGAGTGTGTTTAATCAGGCTTAGGAGGGTGACGGGGCTGGTTACTGGCTGGGTTGGTTGACTTTTTATCAGACGCAGGGGGGCTGGAACAATTTTTATAGAAGGGGGGGCCTGAGAGCCATTGAACCAAACTGCAAACCCTGGATATAATAGACCACAAACCACTTCAAGCCAGGGTGTGTGGTAGCACCCCCAGCACCTAGGATCAGGGGAACTTTCATTTTTATGGAGGGGGGGCCCATAAAGCAGAAGCCTCTGGTCCTGATGACTTGTTTTTTTGGCAGGTTGGGGGTGGAACTTTCCCTGGCTCCCTGGACTCAGATCTGATCAGCTGATGCAGCAGTATTTTCTTGTGCATTTTCATCCTCAATTTTTCTTCCTTCCTTCTACCCGCCAATGTATCTTGCATTAAGAGCCTCTTACTGAAAAGGGCAGGGAGGTGGTAGTGGAGCTGAATCCAGGCCAGCGTGGAAGATTTCTCCAAGGAGAACTGGGCGGTGGAAGAGTGTTGGAAGCTAGCAAGCCTGCCCCTATGAAATAACCAATAGCTTAGACAGTAAAACAGGCAGTGTGTAATTCTGCTTACCTGCATGTGGGTGCCTGCCTGGCTGTAGCAGACTGAAAGTTCCCTGGGGCAGGGGCTGTCTCTGGCTGCGTGCACTGGAAGCCTGAGCCTGGCTGGGGCCTCTGGGCACTATGGTATATAAATAAGGTGTGTGTCCGTCCGTCATCCTAGGCTCTAGCTTAGTGACATGCTACTTTACTGGTTGGGAGCACAATGCCGGGTCTGTCACCCCTACTGTTGAGCCTGGCTTCATTTGAGAGGGGGAGCTCAGTCCCCTGCCCTGCCTCTCCTAACCCCCTCCCCACTGGGAGGGCTGCCAGGCAGATGGGGAAAGTGCCAGCTAACTGGGTGGGGCATGCAGGGATGGGGTCAGAGAAACATTTTGCTCCCCTAAGGGACCCACCAGTGTCTAGTCTATAGGGGGATTTGCCAGGGGAGCAACAGGATGCAGTGGTCTGTCTGGGATGCTGTGCTGGGAACATGTGCTCCCAGGGCGCTCCTGCTGCTAGGGAGGGTGTCAGCTGGTTCCGTCACTGCAGAGTTCATTCATCAGGGAGATGGCTGGGGGCACTGTGTGTGTGTGTGGGGGGGGGGGGGCTGCCCTCCCTCCCTCCCTGCTCACACATGATCCTGCTGTGGCGCAGCCTGGCATGCTGTGGCGCAGCAGGTGGGATGGGAGATGCTTTTAAGGAACAAACAGGTCAGGGGAGGGGGGCTCAGCCAGGAGCCAGCAGGTTGCCCCACATCTTAGCAAGAGACATTGGGGGCAGCTCCTGGGGGTGCAATGAATGACCAGCATGAGGACTGGATGGAATGGGTGGAGGGAGAGGCTGCTGCCTCCAGCCCTTCAAAGCCAAGGAGGAATTGCACACTATGGGGTACAGAGATGAGGGGCAGAACAGGCCAGCTCAGACCACTGAACTGGCCCAGCCTGATTTCCAACAGGTGCTAAGATCTGGCTTAGCTCTCCTTTCAGAAGGGTGGGGTGCTTCCTCCTTGCTCCCCTCAGATCTCCAATAGGGGGCTGTGGGCAGGGTTCCATCCCAGGGGGACACAGCAATGACTAAGGGAAGGGAGTGTGGGGCCTATGCTGGCAGCAGAGCTAAACTATTCCTGGTCGGGGGGGTGGGACATGGACAGATGTGGCTTCAGGGGGCACACCTCTCCTTTATGCCACTCGACAGAGGATCCCACCCTTGCAGCGGGGTGCTCCAGGGCCCCCTGGGTTCAAGCCCTGCAGTCTGACCCCACTGATCCATTGTGCTGGAGTGGGTGGATACCTGCAGCAGGTGGGCAAGGAATTGAAGGTGTCTCCCCCTGGCCTGCAGCACCCAGGCAATCCTGGTTGACTCCCCACCCACCTCATGGCAGGTAGGAAGGAAGAAAACTCCAGCCGGGGAGACTCCCGTCTGTTACTACACTTCTCCTTGGGAGAGCTGCAGTCATAAGCCTCTCTCCGGCTGCTGCTGCTTGGTGTCTGGGTGGGTCTCCCTGACCTTGTTAGCCTGCCCTTGGGATCACAGGGAGCATCACCATCTGGATTCCCCATGTCCCTTTGTTGCTCAGGAGGGGTCACCCATGTTTTGTCTGGTGGTCTGGGGTGGCTGGCTGCATGCAGCTGCAGGATAGGATAGTCATTAGACTGGCATGGGATGGGTGGTGTGCATCTTCCCCTCTGGAGTGCTAATCCTGAGCAGTCTGGCTTCAGGCACTGGTGAGAAGAGGTTCTTGTGATCTCAGCTGGGTGATGTTGAGCCATGTGGACTGGAACCATCGGCACTGTAGCTGGTCACTGTTGGGGAAGGGTCGAAATAGCTGTGGGGTGGGGGCTGCAGGTTGGGGTTGAGGTGCACTGTCTGGCAGGGCTGTGTGGGAGTCCAGGACTGAAATAGTGGGGGGAGGGGAGGAAGGGAAGAGCATCAAGTGTACTGTGAGGCAGCAAGCGTTGAGGTGCCCTGGTAGGGCTGCGTGAGCACTCGGCTCTGGAACAGGCAGGGATGTCACAAGTGTATTGGGAGAACGAAGCTGGAGCAGCACAGGGCAGACATGTGGGTGGGTGGACAAGCGGGTCCTGGACTAGTAGGATGTGTTTCAGGGTGGGATTGTGGTGCATTGGCAGCGCTATATGGGGGCAGTTTGCTCCATGCCATGCCTGGCTCTACCACTCCCTCCCTCCTGTCTCTTCCCATCCGTCACATCAAATTAAAATAAAAAAATAAGCAAATAAAGCAGCAGGAAAAGCTGGATTGCAGCCCACATGGCTGGCAGGCAAATGACTGAGAATAAGTCCTCTTCTGGCTCTTCTCTCTCCCCTCTCTGCCCCCAGCACCCTTCTTGCTGCTTGGTCCTGTGCTCTGTAGGTTGGGAGCATTCTTCTGTCACACTGAGCATCTGGTTTGAATCTGCATGCTTTGTGGAGTGGTTCTTGTTACACAGCTGGGAGGAATGTGCAGCAGGAGCAAGGCCCCCTGTGCTCAGTTCACAGGCTCACTAACCTGCCCCAACCCTTGCTTTTCACTTGAGGGTGATGCTGAGGGTCTCCCTGCAGCTCTAAGAATTAGAGGGAGCTTCTGGGGGGGGAGGTTGAAATCTGGGTGGTCCCTCCCTGCTTGGCAGAGGCAAATTCAGACCAGAACTGAAAGTAAAGGGGAAGGGCGTGGGAGCTGGTACAATGGGTTATTGTCCTTGTATCTCTGGGGCCGTGGGCTTGAATGGGGCTTGGATCATAAACATCATTAGTTTAGTAAAGTTGATGGGATTTTTGTCTGCAATGCAACACACTGCATTAGCATACACCATGGTTGTCAAGAGTCTGTGAGGGAGAGGAATTGCAGTGGGTGAGTGGGGCTACAGGCTGGGATTGAGGTGGATCACCAGAGCTTGGGACTGGAATAGTAGGGAAGGTTGCAAGTCAGGCTTGAGGGGTGTTGGGAGCCTGGGGTTGGAACAGCAGTGTGGGAGGACTGGGTCAGGCTCAAGATGCATCGACCGAGTATTGCGGGGGTGGGAGCCCAGAGCTGGAATATGAATCGGGTGGAGGGTCAGGATGGCGGCCCCTCAGCACAGGCAGGAGGACTGGAACAGGACAGGAGCCAGGTGTGGTGGCAGTATTTTGCAGGCTGCCTCTGCTCTGCCTGGCTCCAATCAGTGTCCTCAATCCTTCACTTCTCTGAGCACTGAAATGCACCTAAATATTGAATGAGAGGCCGACACCCCCGCTGCCCTCACATCCCAGTCAGAAGCAGTGGCACGAAACTCCCTTCCAGTGCCAGCAACTAGTGAGGTGCTGCTGTGACCTCTGACCTGGCTGCTGGGTGATTTCCCCCCCAGGGAATTGCAAAGTAAGATGCAGGAAAGGGACAGTTTGGGTGTTGGGGTGGTGGGATAGGACTGCACCATCTCTGGGTCTTGGCTTGGGGGGTGATTGTGGGTTTCTTTCTTGGTCTGCTGCTGGATTGTTGGAGGCTGTGCGTAGGGAATCCTCTCAGCTCCTGTAGAGTGTCCAACAACCCCAGAGCCTTTCCTGAAACCAGTTGTGATGCCCCTTGACCCTTGCTGAGTTCTCCATAGGGCACCTGTCACCACGGTTTCTAGGTGTTGGTTTGTGGCAGGTAGAGGAACCCTCTTCTTGGTTTCCCAGCAAGTGAACAGCCCAGCTGTGCCAGGGTTGGCATGAAAGGTGCCCAGTCTGTGTCCAGTGGGGAAGGGGACTTTTGCTGTCTGTGCAGGGCATGCTCCTGGCATGACTGCCCAGAACTGAGCAGGGAAATGCCCTGCCAGGCTGCTGCGCTCCAGGTGGAGTGATGAGGCAGCAGACTGACCCCTTTGGAGATCAGTCCTCTGCATCTGTGAAGCAGTGGCAGGGTGAGCATCCCCCGGGCTCTGAGCTGGAGGCCCGGGCTCTCTCCCCAGGGCAGATGGGAGTTCCACATCCAGTCTGTTCAGCTAGTGATGCCCCTGCTGAGGCTGCAGTGTTGTGACATGGGCACCAGTCTGGCTAGATGTGCACTAATACCCCTGCTGGGAGCACTTGTGAGGGTGGGGGGAGATCAGGGGAGGGCTTTTGATGGCAGCAGGAAGGGGCAAGAGTTACTTGGTGATACTGAGAGCCAGACAGATCTCCCCTTCCCACTCTAGACTAAACATGGGTCCTTCCAGTGGGAATTCCCTGCCCTTAGTCTGGAAATCCAGGTGTCTGGCTGCAGATCTGCCTGTTGTCAGCATGCCCAAGGACTTGTCTGTCCCAGGCAACCCAAAGGTCCCACCAGGGCTATTCTTGTGGCAGCATTGGGAGTCCTAGTGCAGACAGGCCGCTGGTGCCCAGCAGCACATTAATCACTGGGTCCTCAAGACCTGCATCAAGCAGGTGGCTGAAGCTCCAGTGCCTGTTCTACACTAGTCCTCCCGCTGGCAAAGGCAGTGGGAGATTTGAGTGGAGAAAGGACTCCTGTAGCTGCAGCAGAGGAGAGCGAAGCCAGCGTGCAGGAGAAGGCAGGGAGGGACTGCGCTATTGTCCTCTAGGTAGGAAGAAGCTGGGTGGAGCAGCTGCTGTGAATGGAGCTCGCTCCTACTCTTCCACCCCAGGAGTGCAGTTCCCAGAGGCCCTGGGCTGCGGGGCTGCCTGCACTAGATGAGCCTTCTCCACATTTTCGGTTGGCCTAGCCCCATGCACAGGAGCAGCTGCAGGCATCCTGATGGCTCTGTTCTAGAGTGACCAGATAGCAAATGTGAAAAATCAGGATGGGGTGGGGGATAATAGGCACCTATCTAAGGGCTGGTCCACACTACCCGCCTAATTCGGCGGGTAGAGATCGATCTTCTGGGATCGATCTATCGCGTCTCATCTGGACGTGATAGATCGATCCAGAAGCGCTCCCCCGTCGACTGCGGAACTCCTGCTCGCCGAGAGGAGGAAGCGCTGTCGACGGGGGAGCCTGCCTGCGCCGCGTGGACCCGAAGTAGGTACTTTTAGTTCGATATAGGAAACGTCGACTTCAGCTACGCTATTCTCGTAGCTGAAGTTGCGTTTCCTATATCGATCCCCCGCCCCAGTGTGGACCAGCCCTCAGAAAAAGCCTCCAATATCAGGACTGTCCCTACAAAATCAGGACATCTCGTCACCCTACTCTGTGCCTACCTTGTCCTCCCACCCACCTCTGCCTGTTTTGGATAGCTTGACTCAGGGGCAGGGTCGTCATCTGTCCCTTGTCTATAAAGCACCTAGCCCCTTGGGGGCCTGATTCCAAAAGTGGTACTCTTGTAGTGTAACTTGTAGTAACTCTGCCATCCAACCCATGTGGGAGCAGGTGGCCAATGCACCAGCAGCTGCTAGCCGACTGTGTACTTGCATGTCCCCCAGTGCTGCAGTCACAGGTGGGGCTGACATGGTGGTGACAGTAGTGGGGAAATGTAGCCTTGACTAGGCCTGTTTGGTTTCTCCAGTGTCTGCCTTTTCCTCCTCCCACTGCTCACCTTGCATCTGAATGAGCGGTGGGAAGGGGGTGCTGTACATCTGTCTGGGGACCTGGAATGGGGACACCTTTGGAGAAGACGTATGGGCTGGCTGCATCTAATCCTGCTGTCTCCTAGTTAGGGCCTTTCTGCATGAGCAATATCCTCAACTCAGCCATCAGTGTAGCAGCACTGGTCTTGGGGGGGCCCCCAAGTGCTGATGAGGATGTGCTGGGGTTTGCACTGAGTGGACTAGTCAGAAATTCTTACTCATAAAGACCCCCTGAATCCCATCATCTGCACTAAGGGTCAGTACTAGTGCATGGACACCAGTTGTTGGCTCAGGGTTATCCCTGAGCATAGACACTACCTGCTTTAGTAGGAGGCAGGCTTGGGGGAGCAAAGCTTCTTTGACCCCATTTTCCTTCTGCTCCCCTGGGCTCCACAAGGCTGTTTCTCTTTGGGCCGGTCAACTGCAAAATAAGATGTCCGGGAGGGCCCCAGTACCAGAGTTTTCTGGTTAATGTTGCAAAAGTGGGCCTAACAGTGTTTCTCATCCATGCTCCAGCCCCAGGCTTTCCATAGCTGGAATGCTGTTAGGGGAGATGATTACATCCCATTTACTGAGCTGGTCTTGACAGCATTGGGGAGCTTCTGTTTTGTAACGGCATCCCCCAGCAGGCTTGCCCAGCGATGCCACTGATGTTCTTCCACTCTCTGTTGCTTCATTTTGTGTGATTTCCTCTGTGCCCATCTGTCCTTCCTCCACGTTCTCTCTTCCTTCTACTCTCATGTCTCCTGTCTCTTGTATGCAGCCCTGGGAAGGGCCAGCCAGGACTGCAGCATGTCTGGACAAGTGCTGCTCCTCCCAGCCAAGGAAGGCTGCCCTCTGCTCTTCCATGTACCTACATAGCTCTAGGAATGTTAGCTGCAGGGGGGCAGGTTCAGATAAAGGAAGCTGGGGCTAAATCTCACAGGTTGCAGAGGAGGAGAACCAACACAGTGGCCCAGCTTTGCTGATTCTCCGCCCTGGGTGGATCTAGCAGCTCTGACTGAACTTGCTACCTGCTGCATCAACAAAGCCCTCAAGGTTGTTTTTATATTTTGGCACGAGAAGCCACCTGGGAGGGAGCCGAGTGGCAGGGGATTGGTACCTGCTTGGTGAGTTTCCCCTGCTGGGGATTCGAAGGTAACTCCAAGTAATAGAACAGAGATCCAAGGACCAATGACAGAAAATTGCCATTTAAATACAATGAATGCACCCTTCTCTGGCTTTGGGAATTCCTGGACTGGGGGAAGAATTTCCTTCCCCATAGACCTTGCCCCAGCCTGATATTTCTAATACAAGAGTACCTTGAGGCTCCAATGGAGATTGCACAGCACCCAGTGCACTAGGCCCCAAACACACAAGCAAGAGACACTTCTGGCCCCATGAAGATCTGGTAGCCCAGGCTTCAATATGGGCTAGCTGCCTGAGTAATTGGCTTGTCCAGAATCCCAGACTGGCTTGTGCAGCCTACTCTGCTGTGGCTTTACTGCTCTTAGGCTACTAGATCAAAGCTACTCGGGTAGGTCTACACCTGCTGCCATCCCACTTACAATTGCAATGTAGACATGCCCCAAGTGACTAGCCCAAGTGGCTCAGGGAATCTGTGCCAGAGCTGGGAACTGAACCCAGTTCACTTCAATCCCAGTCCAGTGCCTTGGGCACAAAACAGCCTTCCTTGCCTCTGGTTTTCTCTTCTTGCCATTCACCCTCCTGTACTTCCTAGCAGGGTTTGCCACTGATGATGTTGGTACCAGTACCTGAAGTGCTGAGATGCTCCTTCACAGAAGATGTCCTTAATAGACCTAATGGATGATCTGCCTCCTTGGAGGAGGTGGTGGTAGTGATGTCTAATGGTTACACAGCATGTCATTCCAAAGGTCCTGAATAGAGCTGGTCCAAAAACCAGAAAAATTCCTGAAATTTCAAAGCTGGTTCAATTTGCAGGGCTCAAAAGGGAACCATTCCCATGCCCAGATTTTAAATGTGTTTTTTTTATCCAGTTTAGTTTCGATGCTTTCTAGATCAGTGCTTGTATTGCAGATTGTGCATGGGAGGATGGCATGAGAGGGGCTGTAGACTGCACATGGTGGGGAACCATATGTTGGGAGCTGGGGGGAATAGGAGGTTCAAAGTGCACATGCTAGGGACCTGTGGGATGGGAGAAAGGGGTTCGGAGGGCAGGAATGTAGGTGATGGGGAAAAGGAGTATTTACTCCAAGGACAGGGTGAAAACTGAGTGGGTAACACTGTCTCCCAGAAGGAGTGGAGCTGTACTGTTGTGCTGGAGGTGGGGTGGGGGGGTCAATCTGAACATCTGAAGATGGCACGTGGCGGTGCCAGGGCTCTACTAGCCTGCCCAAAGTCTGTAGTTTGCATGCATCTGAAGTGAGGTTTTTTACCCACGAAAGCTTATGCCCAAGTAAATCTTAGTCTTTAAGGTGCCACCAGACTCCTTGTTGGTTTTTGTAGTTCACCAAACACCCTTGGCCAGTCCCAGGCCATCTGCAGCCGCCTCTGATGTTTACCCAGGTGGGGTGCTTGGCTCAGGGTGCAGTGTCCCAGTTGCAGGTCCTGTCTCAGTGTTTTCCCTCCATTCCAACTGGCTGCAGCAGCTGCATTCCCTGGCACCCCCTGCCAGGGCTTTCTGAGGCTGAACTCCTAAAACATCTGACTTTGATGCTGTTTTAATTAGTTGCTTTTGGCGTTAATGTGAAGGAATAACAGTTTCCATAGACTTATAAACCTGCCCCCTATTTGTTTTTTTTCTTTAATCAAGGCTTTTTTGCAGTGGGCGAAGGCTTGAGATGCACAAGATACCACAGCCGTTTGCTCTGTGTGGTACAACAGTCCGCCCTGGACAACGGCAGATTAAATATTGATGGTGATAATACTTTGCCTTCTGCAGCACCCTCTGTCTGAGGATTGCATACCTCTTGGTAGACAAGAATGAGTTAAGCCTCTCATCACCCTTGTGTGTAGGGAGTCAGTGTTCTGTTTTACAGATGGGGAAACTGAGGCACAGAGTGGGGAAGTGACTTGCCCAAAGTCTCACAGCAAGTCAGTGGCAGAGCTGGGAAGAGAACCCAGGTCTTAGTAGATCCCAATAGCATCCTCCCAGCCAATTTTTCAAGCTCTTCAATCCTGCAATAGGGAGTGAATGGAAAGGAGGTGTAGTTGGTGACTTGGATGCAACTTTTCACCCCTCTGTGCCTCAGTTTCCCCACCTGTAAGATGAGGATGCTGCTGCTTTACCTCCTGTGGAGGTGGGACTGGATTGCAGGGGTGGGTTGGTTAATATTTGTAAAGGGCTTTGTAGATGGAAACACTAAGGAGGGTTTATTCCATACACTAATCAATGTCAAAACCAATCCTCTACCCATGATCCCTGGAATCCACTCCTGACCCACCCCTAACTTGAGTGACCTGCACATGGATGAGACACGAGGCTGGGGCCATGATAGGACTGCAGATGCCCAATCAGGGCTTGCAGGCAATTCTATTAGCTGCCCAGGGTGACGGCAGCTGCCCTGGGGGCCCTTCACCAGCTGAAGGGATCATAGGGCTGAGTGGGGACTCCATTTGGACCCTTGCTGTCAGAGTCCTTTGCTGATAGCAGCAGGTTATGGGCACTGGGCAGGCCACGTGGGCCAGTGTGGAGAGCACAGCACGGATTCCGGACACCTGACTTTTCTGCTGACTTGGGAGAGTGGTTTCCTCCCTCTGCCTTGTTTTCCCTCACACCTTTGCCGGTCTAGTCTGTTTAGACTGTAAGCTATTTGGGGCAGGGATCGTCTCCCTCTATGTATATGAACAGCACCGAGCACAGTGGGGGCCCTGTTCTCTGCATAGGTGCTATTGTAAGTCAAATAAACAAGCGCCTTGTTTCCAGAATGAAGGCAAGTCCAGTTACTCCAAGAACAAATCCCAGTTGACATCAGGAGGGTGGATGGCTTAGCACCTTCCTGTAATCCAATTACCTTTACCATGTGGAAGATCCACTTAGAGAAGTTGAACCCCCACCCCTGGATCTGCCTTTCTATACCAAATAGCCCAGGCTTGAAGGCAACCTTGCAGGCATCCTATCAACATCCCCTTCCTACCCCTGAAACTCACTGCAGTGATGGGTGCAAGTGGCTATAAGTTTTGTCCTCCCCACTCCCTCCCTCCCTCATGCCTGTGCCGCTTGTTGGTGGGAGCAGCGCGTCAGCTGGGAGCCTGAGCGGGAACAGCTGTCAGAAATGGTAAGGAGCTTTCTGAATTGTTAATTCAGGCGATGATTTCATGTTTCTCTGCATCTCTTGCTTGGCGCACATGCGCAGAAGCGTGGAGTGTGGGTTGGTTTTTTTAGAGAGATTGAGCTACGCCTTCCAAGGAGCTATGCTGATTTACACCAGCTGAAATCAACCTGAGGATTTGGTCCGCTGACAGCATTCTGTGCTGATGGGGCGGGGGGAACTGAGTGTTGAAGGTGTATGGCAGAGATGAGTCTGTTTGTTCTCAGCAGTCGGACTCTTTGGGCATGTCTACACAGCCAACAGCGCTTTAACGTGGCTGTGTAGTTGTAACGTGGCTGTGTAGTTGTACAGTCCCAGCACTGTAGCTTCACCCCCCTGAGCGAAGAAAGTTTCAGTGGCAGTGTAAACAAGGCCGTTAGAAATGCAGGGCTGGAAGGGACCTCTAAGAGGTCATCTAGTCCAGCACCCTGTGCTGAGACAGGACCAAGTAAACCTGGACTGTCCCTCACAGGTTTGTCTAACCTGTTACTAAAAACTTCAAATGAGGGGGATTCTGCAACCTCCCTTGGAAGCCTATTCCACAGCTTAACTATCTCTATAGTGAGAATTTTTCATAATGTCTAACCTAAATATCTCTTGTGCAAATTAAGCTCATTAGTACTTGTCCTACCTTCAGCAGACATGGAGAACAATTGATCCCTGGGCTCTTTATTACAGCCCTTGAGACTAACTATTCCCAGTTTTCTAAACCTTTCCTCACATAAAACCTGACCTAAACCCTTTCTCCATCTTTCCTAAAGGGTGGCACCCAGAACTGGACCCGGTACTTCAGCTGGCAAATAACACCCAACTGCATCTATAGCCAGTGTGGGACAGTGTCTCAAACTCCTCTTAGCAACTCAACTCAGGCCTGTTCTGCTAGGGTTGTTCCAGGCTTTTGGAATTGACTACAGCAGCTCCACTAGGCTGAGCACTGTACAGGTACACAGGAGAATGTCTGCCTGGAAGAGCTTACGATCAGAACAGAAAAGACAGACAAGGTGGGAGAAAGGAAGGATTTTTACAGAAGACAGATTTAAGTGAGTTTCCTGAGGTCATCCAGGAAGTTTATGGCAGTGCTAGGAATCAAACCCAGATCTGTAGAGTCCCAGGACTGTGCCTTAAACACGAAACCAGCCTTCACCCCTCTCTCAGAACGGGGGTCCTCTGCTTGCTCTGGGGAGTGGTGCCTTTAGTCCCCAGGGCTGCCAATACTATGTGTAGTGGAGGAATCAAAGTGGGACTAGGACGCTGCTCCATACAGATTGGTTCCTTGGCCTGCTCTCAGCCCTCAAGTTGGGGGAAGTGGTAATAGGAAGCAGCATTTCTGAAACCTCCTTCCTTGCCAACGGTCAGAACGGAGAGATCCGCTCACTGGCTCCTTGATTTCCAAGTCTAAAAATAAGCCTGCTGGCCCTTGGAATGATGAGACTTCATATCTGTTATGAGCGCCCCAGCCCTGGAGCTGCATGGGGGGGGCTGGTAGAGAATCTGAAAAGCCAGGGAGGGGCTGGAGGAGGTGGGAACCCCAGTGTGCTGGCAAGGGACCCTGGATTTCCTTCCCATCTCCTGGGTGTTTGGGTCTGAACTAAAGCGCATGTCCTCACAGCTTTCTTAAAGGCCCAGCAGTGACTCCTGAGTGACCTTTGCTCTTTGATCGCTCGATCCAAGTTGTGCTCAGATTTTCAGGTCTGTCTCAGATTTCAGACAAGGTGCCTGACTTTGCAGAACAAGATTTCCCAGGAGATGTGTTAAGGACCCCACTGTAACTGCTGGAGCTTTCATGTCCCCATGTCCCATGGTTATAAAAGACAGGCCCCTTTCCTCTGCTTCTTCCCAATCACCCCCATGCTTCTCTGCATTGACTGCCATCTGTCCTATTAATCCCAGTTGTATCCATGTCCTGCACTCACCGGTCTCTCGTTTGCCAGTGCAGCTTGCTGACATCAAAAGCCAGAGCTCAAAACTGAGATTTCTGCAAACTTTTCACCCTGCTCAACAACCCGTTTCCTCTTCTACCATGTCATCACTGCGAGAGGCTTAAAATCGTTTAGTGTTTAACTATCATGCCCCTTGTGTGTGCAGGGCACCTCAGCCTGTGCTCGTCTCTTGTCCCTCCCCTGGCACTAACTACTGAAAGCAATCCCTGGATTGTTTTAACACTTAGCTGTCGTGGGCAAATCCAGGGCCTGCCAAGAAGATGCCATTAAACTTGGGTCAGGAAAAGTTACTCTCCTACCTCCGGATTCTCCTCTCGTGCATGCTAGTGTAAATCAGCAGTAATTCCACTGTAGCCAATAGAACAAAAGGGAGAGAGTTGGCCCCGCTGTGTGCTTCCTTGTTGTGCTTTGCATTTAGCTTCCTATAGAGAAGAGCCAGAACCCCAGGCTGAGGTTTCTGATCTCAACTGTCTGACCACTTATGCTGGACTCCACCTCCAGTTTAGACTCATTCCATTTTAACCACATAGCCAGAAAAGAATTCCCTAGCCACTGGGGTAACTAGTCAGTTCCAAATTGTAATTAACACCTCTCCTGTGGCCAGTAAGATCTCCAGGGCAGGGACTCTTCCTTTTCACACTGGAAAGGACAATGGGTGTTCATGGGCTCTGTATAACTTGGGTTGTAAGCTCCTCAGGGCAGGCTCTTGTAGATCTCTAACACTCCTTGCAAACCACTGGCACTAGATAGAGCAGATCCTACATTAAACTGCAGTTAAAATGTCACTGCACTAGTCTATTGCTCTCCATGATGCCAAATGCAGTTTGCTCTGCTCATAAGTTAAAAAGACTTGTTTGTCTCTTTCCTAATTGCCAGCCCTGCAAACTCACCCTGGGATCTGCGCGTCAAGCTGGGTTTTGTGCCTCATGCGCTCGTACCCATTAATAAGCATTTTGCAAGTGGAACTTAGTTAATAATTCTCAGACTCCGTGATGATTAATCTTTGAACTCCCTAGCCTAGACAGATGTGGGACACAGATTAGAACTGAGCTTGCACTCCCATAGTGGTTTTACCCTAGCACCTAGGAACCTCAGGCATGGACCAGAACCCCATTGTGCTAGGCACTACAAACATGCAACAAGAAGACTGTCCCTAACCCAAAGAGCTTGCAACTGAAGTATAAGACCTGACTAATAGATATGGATAGATGGGGAGGTATTAGCCAGCCTGGTCTCAGTGCACTACTGTTCTAACTGTTCTCAAGTTGTTTGTGGGCATGTTGGCAAAGTGGAGTTTTAAGGAGGCATTTGATGGAGAACAGTGAAGTGGTTTTGTGATGTTCACAGAGCTCCGCCCAAGTGTGAGGGGCAGCATGAGAGAGAGCATGAAAGGTTGTTTGCAAACATAAGTGGGCAATGGCAGCTGGCATCATGGGCCGGTGGGAGTGGACATTTTGATAGTGAATGAGAGATGATGGGGATGGTCCATGAAGGGCCTTGAAAGAGAAGACAGTCACTTCTGTGGGATGAGCTAGAGAAGGGTAGCCAGTAGGGGGAAGCACAGCTGTTGGCTCTGCAGTGCTAACAGAAGTTAAAAGAATAAGAATATTCATGCCATTAGTCTCTTATAAGGCACTGAACTGGGATTTGGGAAATCTTGGTTCAATTCCTACCTCTGCCACAGATTCCCTGTATGGCCTTAGGCAAATCACTTCCTCTGTCTATCTGTAGAATAGTGCTAATACTCCTTACCTCACAGGGTTGCTGTTCAGATAACTTAATATTTGTTCAAAGGTCTCTTATATGGCCCTGTACAGTATGAAGTGCTGAGCAAGAAAAGACCTGTACAGTAAGAAAATACCTTTTTAACATTTTTTTTCCATGACCACATATTCATGTGACAGCCAAATGCTACAGACACTTTCCAAGAACTTTGTAAAAATGCAATTTATAAAAATGGAGTCTCCTTTTAAATGAGCAAGCAAGGGCCAGCTTTTCAGTGACATGCATTTTGACACACATGCTGCTTTTATTGCCTATGTGCTTCTGAAACTTTGGACCTACAAATATAACTTGGCCAAATCTCCCTTCATAAAGGGGCTTTAGCCAAAGCAGTGACATTGGCAGAGGTGAAACAGAACTCACTCAAGGTTAGCACCACAATTAGCCTGTAAAGAGGAGCATACTCTGTACCCACTCTCTTCTGAAAGAGGAGGAGCTGGAATAACATATCTGAAAAACTGGTAGGATGGCTCCTGTAATCCAAGACCATGTTTTGGGTCATGCCTTGGAAAAAGGACACTTTGGAAGAGACCACTGATTTTTAGGTGCCCAGCTAGACTCCTTGAGAGGTTATTTTCAGAGGGTGAAGAGGTTAGTGCTTTCAAGAAAATCAAATCCCCTTTAAAATGTCTCCACTTGGGTATCTAAAAATGGAGGCACCAAAAATGGATAATTCAGGCTGTACAAATCAATACATAATCCTTAGTGTGTGTCTATATACATCTGCATGCTCATGTGTATTTTGATGGGTACAACATGTCCTGGTGAAGGAAAGGGCAAAATTTAAAGGGGGCATGTCAATGTTCCTTAGAAAACAGTGAGGGAACTGTTGGGAGTGAAGACGTTAGCTGAGAATGTACTTGGAGGAGGTTCTGGACAAGGAGGGGCTGTGGTGGAAATCTGATATAGTTTCCCCCCTACCCCCGGATGGAGGCGAATAAGGACCAAAAACAACATATTGAGGAGCTGAAAGTCACAGGCTTTGATACTCATGGGGAACTTTAATTACCCAGACATCTGCTGGGTGACAAATGCAGTTAAACATGGCTCATGGGGTGGGGACTCTTACATGCTTGCCTCACCCAGCCACCAACCCAGTTAACGGCATTGTTCAAGGGCAGAGGATGGAATGAGCCCTGGTGACTGGACTTTCTCCTTGCCCTTAGGATAGGTCCCCGTCAGGTCAGAGCTGAGTCATGCTGGCCGGGTGGAGGGGAAATTAGCCCTGTCACTGCTCATGGTGGATCTGCTCTGTGGGGAACCAAAGGCCTTCAGTCCCCAGGGGTCTCAGTACAGCACCTTCCACCAGCCCCCAAAGCTGCTTTAAAAACCTCCTTGAAAGGGAGTTGAATCTTTGTGGAAAGTGCCCTGGGGGGTGTGGGCTTGCCAGCATTCCTTGAAACCAGTAGGATCTGGGGGGGTAAGACAGCCTCTATGGCCTTTCCCCTGGAAGAGCATGACTAATACTTAGTCCTGCTGTGAGTGTAGGGGACTGGACTAGATGACCTCTCAAGGTCCCTTCCAGTCATACCATTCTGTGGTGGTGTCCCACCGGGCAGTGTTATGGGGGCACAGTGCCCACAACTGGTGCCAGATTTTCCTAAGAGCATGGCATCCAACATGCTGAGCTCTCCTGATGATCTGCCCCCTGTCTCTGGCTTGCCTGAGGAGTCTGTGGCAGAGCCAGGACTTGAGCCATCGCTGCCTTCACCACAAGACCCCACCCTTCTTCCTAGTTTCGATGCCAGCAGCTGCATCCTCCTGCTAGCACCCCTCCCCCAGCCCCACCAAGCCCTGTTTTATGTGCTGGAGGGTGAATTCCTGCAGCAACTCACCGGACCTCTTTAATTTTTCTAAATCTGCTATCGGCGCTGTCTCAAACACTCTCACCAGCCACCTGATGAATCTCATTTCATTCCCTTCTTTCCCTCTTCTCGCCTTTATTTATCTTTGCCTCTTCTCTTCTTCCTGCTCTCCATCTGAGCCAACCATCTGCAGTCAGTTGCACTCTGTCTTCTCCAGGCATGGCCATGCATCTCAAAGTGCCAGCTCCCCTGAGCACCGGATCCTGTTGCTTGTTTATCTGGCCTTACATGGCACAGTGTGAGGTTCATATTCAGCAACGGTCAATGGTTCCAGAAAAGAGACTGGGTGGAGGCAGGGGGGAATCTCTCCACCTCATTTCCTTCTGCCGCCCTTCCTCTGCAGTACCTGCCTGTCTCTCTGCAGGGCAGCTGGCGGGGAAATCCTGCCGTCACTGACGTGTCCTGCAGTCAAACGTGTAATGCATTAAGTCCCTGCAAGATGCTGCAGATTACACTGACTTTCTGCAGCACAGGGCGGTTCGTTCTGCAGTGCTCTACACAGCAATCGGGCCTGCCAATGCATGGGCTCTCCGCGGTGCTATGTGTCGCCTCTGGGCAGATTGTGCAGTTGTCCCAGAGGTCTGGGCTGGAGGAAAGCTGGGGAATTGTCCTGCCTGTAGCACTCAAATGTATTGTCCTTTCCAAAGATAAAAGGAGATGGCAGGTCAGATTCCCCTCTCTTCAAACACCCCTTCCTGCTTTCTCTCCCAGACAGAGGACAGAACAGCTGTTTGCACAAGATTGTGGGGAGTCTGCTTTTATGGGCTACAGGGATAGTTGGGCATCCTTGGTGACTGCTTCTAGCTCACCCCCTATTGCTCCATCTGCTGAGGTGGGAACCCCAGCATAGTTCCTTCATTTTTTTTTTTTTTAAACCCTGCTGCAGATCCATCCCTGGTGTGAGGCCTAGTGATCTGGGAATGATTAACTCACCTGGGCTTTTCAGCTAGATCATGGCTTATATTTGTTTCCCCAGAAAACAGGGTTGGGGGGGAGGAGAATTCACCCAACCATGCCAGAATTTCCCCCATGTTGCATTCAGCTGAGGCTCAAGAGGTTGCTGGGTTCCCTCCCATTGGCCTTTAAACTGGAGAGCTGGCTTCTTGCTGGCATTATTAATGTGCATCTTTTAATTATGCTCCTGGCTGACTTAACCTCTGGATCTAAAAGCATCAGCCTGCTCTGCTAGAGGTAAAGGACCTGGTCCCTTAGGCTGGTCCACGGTAATTAGACCTGGTTCCATGTTGGAGATGCACATGAGGACCTTTTACCCCAGCACTTGCAGCCTGGCTGTGTCCAGAGTGAAACATTCATGTGCATGTGGGCTTCTAACTATGTTATGGGAACCTTACTATAGCCCTGGTCTTCTCAGGATTGTGGCACAGATCCCTTAATGTCCATGACAACATGGTTCGGTCTGGTCTGCCCATGCAAAACCCAATCACATTGCTGACCCTCCATCACACAAGCAGTGCTCCACTGACTTCTTTGGGACCATGTGTAGAACCAGGCTCCATCTGGGCCCCATTGTAACAGGCTTGGAGCACCCCTGGACTGGAAGTCCATGCCCTAACATGACTGCAATTGCAGACTGCACCTGACTTGCAGAAGTAACTGAGGCTGAGACAGGGGTCACTGTGGGGAAGGTTTGAGTTCCCTGCTTAGAAGACAAGAGAGGAGGGCTGCCAGACCTCTGCTGGAGTCACCCAGTGAGTGACTCAGCAAGCAAAGATTTTTTCATTAATGCAAAGAATGGAAGTCAATGGGCAAGACTCTGCTGTTGGTCACACAGGTGTAAGCTATTCTTCCAAACGTTCGCTGCAGTATTTGAACATTTTGTGCCCTGTCTCCTCGCTCCCGCTCACTTCACTCTGCTGAACCTCCCTGCAGTTTGAAAACTGCCCTGGGGTCCTGCTTCTGCAGAGCGTTTGATCTTCAAATTCTCCCCCTGGATGGGAGTCTAAGGGTAGTGTCAAGCAGTGACACAGAAGGGATTTGTGAAGGAGCATGCCACAGCTGTTTGTTCCAGTTCAGTGTGGGATGATACTGAAAAACCAAGGAAATAGAGGAGCTGTAGCATCAAAGGCATGGGTGCCAGGTTACTGTCACGGTCTCTGCTTTGCAGGGTTGTCAGCAGTGGCAATATTGCCAGGAGGGGGTGCAAGCTCCAGGAATCCTGCCCAAACAGAACTCAATTAGCAATTAAATGGGTTTGTGCTAAAGAGGAAGACCTCTCTCCCTATTCCTCCACCCCCTCATAGTTTGATAAATGGAAGTGGTCAAGTTTCAGAGCCGGGTGTGAGCAGGAATGTAGGCTGGGCCTTCGCTGTTAAGCCAGTAACCCTGGCCACTTAGCATATTCAGTAAAGATCTTTCCTACAACTGCCTGCCTACCATGCAGTTTATTGCTAATGATGCCTTCTGACACTCAGATTGCTGCGGTAATCGCCTGCCCTATCCCTTCTAAAGCTGTCACTATCCACAGATTATAAAGTATCTAATCCCTAATGCTAAAGGTTTGCAAAAGGCAGAAACTATTGCAAAGCTTCCCTTAAATGGTTAAAATGCCAAGGGGTCCAACCTGTGCAAAGTTATTAAAATGTCCAACCGTCATCCTGCATAACCCCATGCTGTGCAGAGCTCACAGAGCATGTTCGCAGGGGCACCGTAGCGGTCTCTCCTCTTCCTCTGTTTTTTTTTTTTTTTTTTTTTTTTGCATTGTTTTTTTCCTCCCCCTCATCTCCTCACACACATCCAGAGATTCCAAGCAGAGGCACTATATTTTTTTTATTGTGTTAGCACTTAGGAGCCACAGATGTGAACCAAGACCCTGCTGCGCTAAGTGCTGTACAAACACCAAACAGTCCCTGCTCCAAAGAGATTACAATTGAAACGTAAGACAAGAGACAGCAGGGGGATACCGACAGGTTGGGGAGTACAAGGAAACCATGACAGCGTTGCTCCCCATGACAGGCCGTGGTCTCAGTACACCAGCAGCCTAACTGTCAAGTGTTGTGGTGTTTGTTTTTTGTAGGCCTCACTGTTCTGCTGTATGGATTTTGGGCCGATAGCCAACCGATCAGGACTGGTAGACGGGTTACTTAGTATAGCCAGCTGAGCTAACATTCTATCTCCCCGAGAAGAGAACAGCTCAGGTGGCTCATTGCTTTTGGTTCAAGGGCAGACAAGTTGGGGAGGTCTAGCTCACATCAGCCCTGAACTGTGACAGAGGGCCCCAAACCCTGCTAACAGGAGGCTCGCATCTGCCCTGCTGTGACTGATGCCCTCCTGCCTCTAGGATCTACCCCTGTGTCTGCAGCTTTTCCATCTTAAATTGAATGACCAAGCCTCAAGATGCATAACCCAACTCAGTCCAGCCTGCCCCTAAACGGCTGCTGAACAAAATCCCTTCCTGACAGTGGGACTAGGGAAAATTCAGCTTGTTACTATCGTTCCCTCTGTCTACACTACCAAGCTCCTTGGGGTGGGGCAGACATACAGGGCCTCTAGTTGCCACTGTCCTATCAGTGATGATGTGATAGTCAGCACTGAGCTGCTAGAGGGAGCTTTGGTGGTAGGGGGAATTCAGAGGCCCTTCATTAGAAAGGGAAGCTGGAGATGGAAGAAGTGGAGTCACTGCACCAGGGCAATCAACCCATCTGCTAAATGGAAGGGCATGAGATGGGTGATCATGGCTCATGACTTCAGGTTGGTGCTTAGGAAAGGGGTGTTGGGTTTTTTACTTCTATTTTGTATTGATGCAGCTGGGAACCTGTGAGGCATTTCCCAAGACAGGAGCAAGAAACCGCATGATGGGGTTTGGGATGCTGCTGCAGTAAGTGGGAGGAGAATTGTAGGTCCCGCTGTAGGCACAAAAATGTGAGTTCAGAGGCATGTTGAAGGTATAATTGGGTGCCGGGGGGGGGGGAGAGAAGAGAAAGGAAGTACAAGTAGGCATTTAAATGTCAGTCTGTTCTCTGCTACCCTGCTTCAGTGGGAGTGGCTCTGGATTTATTCTGGGGTAACTGAATCCAGCCCAGGGTGTGGAAAGGGAACAGGAAAAATGCAAACACCTGGATGCACTGAAAGAGGAGACCAAGGCTTCCTTAGCTCAGGCTTCCAAAATCCTCAATGTGGCAGTTCCATCCCAAGCGCACGGTAAACCAGAGCCCACCACAGGGGTGGAAATCAAAACATGCAGGAGCCTCCTTGAAGTCAGGGTGAGCTGCAGCAGCACCAGTCGCTCTACAGGTGTAAGTAGTGTCTACGTGCAGGCCTTGTCTTGGGTCAGGGAAGAGAGGGCTCTTAAATGTGCTAGCACTTAAAGCATGCTAGTGTTTAAAAATGCATATGCACCATGGGTAGGCAGGTCCTAATCTCTTCAACAATGAGAGCTGGTTGCAGGGTTATGCTAGGAGGCCTGTGGTTGACATGGGGAATGAGCATTAATGGTCAACTGGCAGCATGTCTTGCATCAGTCCCCATTTCACCTGCCTGCCCCTGCTCTTAACAGGCTGTTGCACTAGTTGCTCCAGCAGTGATTGGTATTTATTCACTTATAAACCAGTGCACATGCAGTTGTGGATGTTAGTTGAAACCTGGCTCACGTGGGCTCCACTGTGCTGGGAAACTTGCAGGCACAAGCTGAACTGCTATAAATAGTTTGTCACCGAGCAGGGCTTCTCCCAGCTCCAAACTACACACTGTCATGCCCAGTCTTTTCAGAGGTTTATTTATTTTTGTTTGTTTACTTCTATTAAGCAATCTTTTTTAACTCCTCACTTCCAGGCTTCAGCCCCGCCTCTCTGACCAGCTCTGCCCCCTTTCTGGGACAGTAGCCTCAGGGCTGTCTCCCTGGGCACCTAACCCAGGAGTTAGTGCTACTGTCTCCGCTATGGCTTTCCCTCCCCAGGCACAGGCTGTCCCGAACCATCACCTTCACCCCCTTCCACCTCCCATTTGCTGTCCTCTGTAGGCCTAGGGGTGGCCCAGCCTCCTTGGATTGGACACCACTGTTCTGAACCTGGGAGGCTGGGCCTAGTCCACCCTGTCTCAAATGCGGCCACCAGGGGGTTTCCCAGCAGCCACCACAGCTTCCTGGATGGTGGTGGGGGATGGGGACAAAGCGTCAGCCTCTCTCCCTGTTGCTCCTGGATGTGCCACTCTGCACATCTCTGGAGACAGGTGGGGCACTATGCTGAAGGAGCAAGGTGAGTTCTCTACCTGTGTGTGTGGAGGGTGGGCCTAGTGGGGCTCGGATTTCAGCCCTGGGTGGTTGTGCAGTGGGGACTTAGGCAGCCTGGCTGCAGAGTAAGGCTCCAGCCATGGGGCTTCAAACTCCAACCCCTGGCCATTCAGCGGCAGGCTCTGATCTCTTGCCATGTGGTGCCCGACTTCCATTCCCACCGGCGGCTGCTGGCCAGGAATCAGAGCCCCCCGCCACGTGGCCAGGGGTTGGCATGCGCTTTGACCCTGAGTCCAGCAGCTGCTGGCCCTGGGTGCAGAGCCCCCAGCACTGGCCTCAGGCTCTGGCAGATGTTGGCTCTGGATGCTGACCTCTAGCTGTGGCCATGTGGCAGCAGGCACAGCCCCCACGTGCCAGCCCCAAACCCTGGCAGCAGCCAAGCCCCGGCGGCATGCTCTGATCCCCAGCCCTGGCCGTTGACCTTGGGCTCTGCTCCTGGGTGTTGACCCTGGGTTCTGGCAGGTGTTGGCCATGGGCCCCAATCCCCAGCCATGGGTGCAGATACCCAGTAGTGGGCACCAGCTCCAGCAGGTGCTGGTTCTGGACCCCGACCTCCAGTCCCAGTCATGCAGCAGCTGGCTTTGGCGGGTGCTGGCCCAGGACACAGACTCCTAGCCCCAGGGGTGGACCTCAAGTGCTGACCCCCAGTCACACAGCAGGAGGTGCCCCCAGGCACACAACTGCGGGCACCAACCCCCCAGCCACAGGTGCCAACCCACACCTCTGACCACACAGTGGCAGGGCCCCCCATCCATCACCCTGGCCTCTGCTGCCTCACCCCCCCACACCCCTCCATCCAGGTCTTAACTTGCCAGGGCTTGCTGTGAAAGGTGATATTAACAAACATACAAATACCACTTTTTCACGGCAGTATTTTTATTGTCCCTGCAAAACACCCCACATAAATTACAATGATCTGGATGTGTATACATGCACCGTTATACAATCAAGAGTTGATGGCTGCACTATGAGGCCACCAACCATTTGTAGAGAACCCCTCATCTAGTCTATGCGCAGGGACCGGCTATCCTGTGACAGTTGTAAGCTGATATAAGAATATCCACACAGAGGTTTGCATTGGTTATAAAACTGGTTTCCGTTAAACCAGTGCAACTTGGAAGGGATGGGGGTGGGGGGAGAGGCCTGTGAACCACATGTGACAGATGTTTGTCACATGGTTTAGCACACAGCTCCTGTCATTAGAGTACCTGAACAAGGACTCGCATAGAACTGGACAGATGGTTCTCTGGTGCTGCTATACCAGTGGCTGAAATCCTAGTCTAGACAAGGCCTTAGAGGGATGGCTCCTCTCTCTCGCTCAATCTCCCCCAGCTAAGCAGACAGCGTTGCTGTGGTTGAGATTGCAGTTGGCACAATGCAAGGCACTGAGATGACATGTGACTCCTTACTGGAATGTCACTCCCTTGAGCTCCGTTCCACTGTGCTTTTTAAACCAGTCCAGCTATTTAGGCAGCGTTGGGCTGGCCGGTCAGTCTTCAGCTCAGGACCCTGGGAATGTCTCCTTGTTTTACTACAGTAGAAATAACAGTGCAAGAGGGGGGTGAATGGTCCCCTGCTGTGTTGTACTAGCCTGAGCAATTGGCTCCAATCAGCCCTGTTTTTCTCCCTGCCCCCCCCCCCCCACTGCTCCCTTGGCCCATGTGGCCCTGTTCCCTTATTTATTGGTACCCCGGTCAACTGTGTGCAAAGCCGCCACACTGCTGGGTCTCATCTCCTGATGTCTCAGGCATTGCTCTGCAAGGGTTGAGTTTGGTGCCTGGGTTGCAGGCTTTCTTCCTTCTTACAGATATTGCCTTCTGGTCTTCTGTCTCTCTCTCCCCCTCCCTTTAATTGGACTTCTTACTGCATGGAACAGTTTGCAGTTATATATGGAAAACAGCCTACACTTTCCCAGGAGCGGGGCATGCCGGGAAGGGAAGCTGGGCTAGCAGCAAGCTTGCTCTCCCTGGGAGAGTGTGGTTTTCTTTCCCCTATTACAGCTACACTCTGCGGTCTTTGTATTTAACCATTTAGGGGGGTTTGGAGGAAGAGAAAGTGGGTGGGGATTGCCTCTTTTTTTTCCCCTTTCCTGAACTATTTTGGCAGAGATGCCCAAAGTTCTAGTTTGAGTCCCATTTAAGGGGAAGTTCCTACCCCAAGTTGACCACTACTAAAGATAGGCTTGTTGCCACAAAAACTTGAACTGGATTTGGATTGCCTCTGTTTTGGGGGGTGTCTGCATCTGAAGCTCTGGAGAGCATGGTGAGATTTGGCTTTCAAGAACCCCTGTGTTGGGGAACTTCTGATCTGGGTGTTGCTTTGTGCCCATTTCAACTAAGAGCTGGCACAGGGAGCTGTCCCTATTCCTACATGGATGGCCCCATTTCTAGTTTGCCCACAATGGGGGATATCTGTGGGCTGCACCCTAACTCTCTCCCTGTCAGGACTACGGCCATGTCTCCTGGCTCCCTTGCCCTAAGAGTTCTTGTTGACTTTCCAGGGCAAGGCAGCTAGTAAGGAGAGTTTATGCTGCACTTGCTACCCAAGCTAATCCCTTCTGTATGGGACCCTGGCAGTCCAGGGAGGGGAGAGTCCAACCGGCCAAGCAGTGCCGCAGCTAGGAGAGGGACATGTTCTTAATCCAACAGGAAGCAATGGTTTCAGCAGAGGGCTAGGGAGTCTGGACTCCTGAGTTCAATTCCCAGCGGTAGGAGGGAGTGGATTCTAGTGGTGGGTGGATGGGGAACAGTCAAGACTCCTGGCTTCTTTCCTGCCACTGAGTCACCAGGTGACCTTGGACAAGCCACTCCCCCCTCTGTGCCTCAGTTTCCCCTTCTGAAGGGGGATGATAACACTGAGCAGTATAGGCAGTCTGTCAGTAAAGCATGCCACAGCTGTGGAAGGGAGCAGTATTACTGCAGTAACTAGCTTGCCCCAGTGAGACGCTTTCCAATGTCAGTCATGAGCCCCTCTTTGGAGCTGCAGCCAGGCAAAGGACATGATGGGGACATAACAGGAGACCGAAAAACTTTGTGTGGGGACCCTGCCCCCTCTTCTGGTGGCTCTATTAGTAGCCAAATAGCCAGTTTAGACATGGGAGCTGGTGCGTGCCACTATGCAGATGGGGCCTCTGGGAAGAGCTCCATTGGCCTGTGTTCTCATCCAACAGTGCCCAAGAGACGCTACCATGCACGTGCTGCCAATGGCACGTCTGAGGCCCATAGCATGCAGCAGCCACCCTGCCAGCTCCTGGAGCCTGACCTGCTGGCTCCCTCCTGATCCTAGCCCTGGAAGCTGCTTGCAGCTATGCTAGGAGGAAGTGACAGGGCCTATTTTAAGCTCCCTGGGGACCTTCAGGATAGGAATCCCCTGGGCCAGTGTAACTCATGCTGCCAAAAATAACCTAGCTGTGCCCATGTGTGCTGGCCAGTTACAGACACATCTATCTGTGTCATGTCTCTACCCTACTGTTTGCTCTCTTGCTGTCCTTCGTGATCTCCGTGTCTGTCCCCTCTCCACTGGTCAGATTCAAGCATCTCCATGCTGAGATTGCTCATCTCCCAGCAGCCGAATGCAAAGTCAGGTCACTCTCAGAACACCAGCCGTCCGTGGGGCTCCCAGCCCTTCTTCCAGTGAAAGCTGCTTTGAGCTGGGGGAAGGCTCTTATGCCTGGCTTCTGGCACAGGGAAGCAACCTATTTGAATAGCATAAAACTGAAGCAACCCTGAGGTTAGGGTTGCCAACCCTCCAGGATTGTCCTGGAGTCAACAGGGATTAAAGATTAACCTTCAAAGGTTCTCATGTGCTGAAACCTCCAGACCAAAATTGGTGACCCTACCCTCAGTTGTGTGTTCTCAGCTCCACCATTGTCCTGCTGTGACCTCTGGCAAGCTGCCTCTCTTGCTCCGTGCCTCAGTTTCCCCCCCCCCCTTTTTTTTTTTAAATGAGGGAACCATCGTTGTTGCAGGAAGGAATTCGTTAGTGCCCATAAACTTGCTCAGCATGTGGGGAGGCCTGGAGGGCTGTGATTCCAAACCCAGCGTGTTAGCTCTGCCCTCCGCTGGGGCTTGTTTCCAAGCATGAGACAGTCTGAGTTCAGTATATCGCGAACATCTGTAGGGAAATCTCTCACTGGTTTGAGGGATATCCTAAAGGCTTGGTGCTGACTGACTCTGTTGTGGGGTGGAATGAGGGAAGCGGCCGGGGCTGCAAGTGGGTATGGCAGAGCCTGTGTGTGACAGGCAAGTGTAGGGGGTGCTGAGATGCAGGCATATGGCACTGAATGGCTGGGCATGATGCCAGCAGCTCCGGCTCTCGCAATGAACTAGGGAGGGGGGCAGGGTGGAGCTGGATTCTTGAGCTTGGGTGCAGTGCTCTGAATAGCAAAGCTCCTTCACAAGCACCGTCTGGTTCCCTGCCAGGGCATGGAGGGGGAGGGAATGCTTCAAGGCCTTCCTTGTGCATGCTGCCTTCTCCTCCCTCCCCCCCCCCCTTCTAAAGCTGCTGCTTCTGTAGACTGGGCTCCAGTAGAGACCTTATCCAGAGGCCAGGGTTGGGGAGTGGCTGAGAAGGCAAAAATGGCCAAAGAATTGTGCCCGGCAGCAAGGAGCTGCTGTGACAGTGGTGGGGGCAGGAACGAAGTGCAGAATTTGGGGCTGCTGCGACTCTGTGGATGGAGACTTGAAGGGGGGGGCTGAGATTTGGGGGTTTCATGAGCCTGGATTCCTAGCAGGACTGCATGGGGAAGCTCTTGTGTAACGGCCTGATGCATGGAAGCAGGGCCGGCTTTAGGAAGTGCGGGGCCCGATTCGAACAGTTTCGACGGGGCCCCGGCAGGGATGACTAAAAAAAAACAACATGTAAAAAAAACACGTGGGGCTTGTACTCACCGGGCGGCACTCCTAGTCTTGGGTGGTGGATCCTTCACTCGCTCCGGGTCTTCGGCGGCACTGAAGGACCTGCTGCCGAAGACCCGGAGCGAGTGAAGGACCCGCCGCTGAAGTGCCGCCGAAGACCCGGAGCGCCGCCGGGTGAGTAAAAATTAAAAAGGAGCCTCTAGCCAGGGAAGGGATTCTTGGCCACTTGCCCCCACCCCGGCAGCCCTGCCACTGGGCACGGGGCCCTCTTAGGCACGGGGCCCAATTCGGGGGAATTGGTGGAATTGGCCTAAAGCCGGCCCTGCATGGAAAGGGCCGGATTGCATGCAGAGGGAGGGCAGAGGCACAGTTGAGTTAATGTCTCCTGCAGCTCTGGGGAGGTTCCAGGAATTGCTTTGTCTGCTTGTCCAAAGAAGCAGGGCTGAGCGTGTACACACCTCCCCCTGCGGTGCTGGTGCATGCCAGGCAGACCTGCTCAGCAGAGGTACAGAGCCATGCTGGGGGGGATTGAGGCAGACTGGATGCGTAGCTCCCGAGACTGGAACTGTGTTTGGGGAGAGGCTGTGGGTCAGGACTGAGGTGCATCAGCGGAACTGGGAAGGAGGGGAGTTCCAGGACTGGAATAGCAGAGTGCCGTGGGTCAGGATTGAGATGCATGGGTAGAGCTGGGCATACAGAGCTGCCGGTTTGGCAGGCTACATTTTTGACCGCTAACTTTGTATCATGTCTCCCTTGTGACCTTTAGCTGCCTGGAGAAGAGCTAGCCTGGCCCAGCCAAACTTGCTGCAGGGATGGGGGGTTCTTGACTCCAAGCTGAGGAGACAGGAGTCGTGTCCCCTGCCTGTCACTTCTTGCATGTATTTTTAATGCTGTCCTCACTCACGTCCTCTCCAAGTTGCTGCTGTTGCTGGCTGACTTCACATCACAGAGAACGCTGTACAACAAGCTTCAAAGGGGGCAGGGGCTTCCTCTGGCACACTCCCAGACTGTGCATCAGCCTGCCCGTGCCACTGCTGTGCTGTGCAAGCCAGGCAGAAACTCTGCTGGGAACAGCCCATCTGCCTGGCTGGGGGAACTCCCAGAACCTCCTGCAGTCTGCTGTGAGGGGAATCCTGCTGGGAAGAGGTGAGGAGCGGGAGCCTTTGTGTTTTGACAGGATTCTGTCTTCCCCCTCACTGTAAGAGGAGAAATGCCCTGGGGACCTCTCTGTGCATGGCCCAAGCACAGGGTGGAGAGCCAGGAACTTTAAGAGTACTTTGCTCTTTTTCTAACACCTTCCATCTAAGGATCTCCAAGCCCAGTGAATTAAGTATCCCTGGAAGGTAAGTTATGAACTGCACTATGCAGATGGGGAAACTGAGGCGCACAGATCCAACTTGGGACACCTTAAGTCTGGGGCTGTTTTTTCTCCACTTTCCCCCAGAACAGCCAAGCAACCGTCATTCTATCTGAAGTCAATGCCAGCTGTACCTCTGAACAGCAGAGCCCATCTATTTCCTAAAAAACAGGTCTCCACAATCAGAGGCTATGCCTGAGAATTTGTTCCTTTGCGACTTGCCCCAGGTCAGCGGCAGAGCTGGGGATAGAACCCATGTCCCTTAACCGCAAGACCAGATCTTTCCTCTTGCATTGTAATTTCAGCTCTGCTGCTCAGTCTGAGGCCTTGTCCTAGTCATTTAAAGGGATAACAAATAAGATATATCTAATGCCGATCCCATAGATATGACAAACAATGCCTTATTAGCAAACTTTAGAAAGCTAACCCACCCGGCACGAACGCCTGGTCTACACTGAAAACTCAGCCAGCTGTGTCACGTAGGGGATATAGTTAAGCTGAAGTAAGTTCTGGTGTAGACACCACTAGGTAAATGGAAGAATTCTTCTGTTGACCCAGCTACTGCCTCTCCAGGGGCTGGATTTACTACAGCAATGGGAAAAACTTCCGTCGCTGTACCTGCAGTGTTGCAACTGTGCTGCTGCAGTACTTGTAGTGTAGAAATACCTGTAGGAACTTGGACATCGGCTAAGCTGCTCGTTCATGTTTGTGCATTTCTCTCCTCTTGGACAATGGGAGCCTGCTTCCCTCTTTGGCTCTCATGCGCTAGCAGTGTCTGTGATGTTTGGGTGGTGAGTGCTACAGTTCACAAGGGTGTTTTTTTTTGTTTTGTTTGTTTTTTCCCCAAAGGCTGCTGGGACGAAGCTTTCTGCTTTGGTGGTGGGTCTTCTTGCCTGGCTAGGCAGCGCCTCATGATACAGGGCTGCTCCCAGCTGGTTTGTGTGTGGTGGGGAATGAGGAGAAAACCTCGCTGCTTGGGTTTCGTTGGCTCTGTATCTGGTCAGTGGAAGTCCAAGCTCACCTGAGCCCTCCCCTTGTCCAGCTTTCAGCCTTCTGGGTTCCTTCTCTCTTCCCCATCCCTTCATCCCCTGCTTCCACATTTGCTGCATTGGGTCCCCTTGGATCATGACCCTGTGCCCATGTGTTAGGGGGTGGATTTAATATCCCAGGGCATCAGTGGAGTTTGAACCTGGGTCCTTCAGTGTTGGCACTGTTCTGTTTCACAGTAGTTTTCGTAATGGGCTCCAACTGTTCTGTGGACTCGGCATGTATCACACTCCTGTCGCTTCTCCACTCACCTTTGACACAGCCCTCTCCTCAGCCTACCCCAGACATGTCCCCATGCCCAAGGCTGCAGAATAGGGCCTGTTAAGGGGCAGGCCCAGCAGGGATCGTGTCAGAGAAGGGTGAGCCTCACCTAGATCTGAATACCCTGCAACTTGGTGGGGGTAGTGGAATCTGAACATGGCCCCTTGGCTCATTTCCAGTGTTGATATTGGTGGTTGCTCCCGGACACTGGCCATGGATGTAACCACTCTCAGCCCAGAGGAGTTGACAGTCACCAACACCCCATGAAATGGTGAGAGTAGATCGCTTCCTGGAGTAGGTGGGGGAGGATTATATGGACTGTCAGCCTGCTTGGCTTCTGACTACAGGTCGCACCTGAGGAAATGTCATGGTATCTGTCTGAGCTGTCTTTTTCCCTTCACAGTGCAGAACTGTGACATTACATGATGGTGCTCGGGAGCAGAGGGAGAAGATGTGCTGCGTTAGGGACAGAGGTTGATCAGTGGAGGCAAAGGTGACATCTCATAGTGGCAAATACCAGTCACTTGGACTTGTGCAAGAGTCCATCCCCCTTTGTGCTAGTCTCTTGGGTTTTCTTCACTACCTCATTCAGGAGGCTAATGTTGCTATTTGTCACTAGTTGTATGATAGTGGCACCGTGGGGCCCTGAGCAAGACAGGCTCCTCACCAGTCAGCTGTGTGCAAACACTGGGAGTCCTTTCCCTGAAGAGCTTGCAATGCAAATAGATGTGGGTGTGAGGGGAAACTGAGGCACAGGAGGGGAAAGCGAGTTGCACAGCAAACCAGTGGAAATGGAATCCTGGTTTTCTGAGTCGTCAGTTGGTTACCCACTAGCCAAGTGTTGCTCAATCTTTTTTGATACTGGGGCCAGCTTTCTGCTTTCCTAAACTGTGTCAGAGATCTCTGGGACTGGCAACGGTGCACAGGCCAGTCATTGAGAAACCCTGCACTAGGCCACACGGCCTCCCAAAAGTGGCAGACCTGAACCAAACCTATCAAACTCTTTGGGGGAGTTAGGGTAAAATGGAGCCTGGATCCAGACCAGGGGTAGGCAACCTATGGCACACATGCCAAAGGTGGCACGCAAGCTGATTTTCAGTGGCACTCACATTGCCTGGGTCCTGGCCACTGGTCTGGGGGGCTCTGCATTTTAATTTTTAAATGAAGCTTCGTAAACATTTTAAAAACCTTATTTACTTTACATACAATAGTTTAGTTATCTATTATAGACTTATAGAAAGACCTAAAAACGTTAATGTATTACTGGCACGCAAAACCTTAAATTGGAGTGAATAAATGAAGATTTGACACACCACTTCTGAAAGGTTGCCGACCCTGATCCAGACAATCTCAGGTGTTGGCTTTGCAAAGCCAACCCTGTACTCAGCCTCCTCTGCACATACCTAGGGCTCTCCCCTAACCCACTTTCCAGCTCCACCGCTACCTTGTAAAGCACAAAAGAGTTGTGAGGGGAACTTGGGTGATTTACTGCAGGCGCCAGGAGAGAAATACCAAGGCCTTAGATGGAAGCGTTTCCCCTGACAGCTCGTCTGGAGATTTCCCCTCCTCAGATTTTTTTTCCTGCCTCCTGTATGGTGCAGCCTCCAAGAGGAAAGCCCCTGAGGCTGGGGGTACTGGCAGTCGGACTGCTTCCCACATTCCTGACTCATGAGTGAGGCTTCTTCCAAGTGGTTCTGCTTCTCGGCCGCCCTGTGGCTTTTGCCCATGTATGAGTCTCACCAGGGCTCAGCAGCAGGGTTAGTCAGAGGATCAAGTAGCTTAGATGAATAACCGGTTTAGCCCTGCATTTGGGAAACCGGTTTTGGCAGTTAGCTGATATTCAGGTTGTTTGAACCAGTGAGGGGGCGTGGGGGGGGGGGTTGAGACACACTTCCCACCAATCCTAGACATTCAATGTCTTTCCTTAGCACTGCCCCATTGCCAAAGTCCAAAACCTTGTCACTCCTGAAAGGGAAGAGGGTGCTCCCTTTCTTTGTTAGCTAACCTGTGCTCGGAGCCTAGTGAGGTCAAGGCAGCTGTAGCTGTCACAAGCATGAGCTGGTCAAGGTAAATGTTACAGGGAAGCCTGGTGGTCACCTCAAACTGCACAGCTGCCTTGTTTTGGCTAGGGTTTCACCTCCTGTTACTCACGTTAGCTAACACAACTAAGAGATCACCTTTTCTCCCTAGTGCGGACACTCCCAAAGCCTGACCCTTGTGGCTCTCCCTACTTGAGTCAATGATGCTGTAAATACCGTTAATGGCAGAAAAATCTGTTCCAAAGCTCTCTTTAAATGTGTCATGCAGGTTTTTAAGCTTGACTGGCAGCTCCTGGAACGTTTTCCTAAATCTTCTGCCGCAGGAAATAGGAACGCTCAGGCTGGTGGCATTTCCTGTATTGCTGGAGGGTGCCTCCAGGCAGAAGTTTCCCACACCTTCGCTGCCTGGCAAGACTGGGTTTCAAGGGGTCCCTATAAGGGGGTGCTGTTTCACCTTCCCAATGTCCTGCCCTCTGCTCCTGAGTTCAAGAGCCTCCGTAATGGCCCTGAATTTGAGCCTTCAGCACCTCTGACCTCCTGAGCACGCTTGGTTTGTCTGGGCAGGCTTTTGTTTGGCTGCTCATCGTCATGCTGCTTTGTTCCAATGTCCTCTGCCCAGGGCCAGGTTCCTAGTCCATCTGTGGCTTAGTTCTCAGAAGGGGTTTTTACTTCTGCAGGAAGTCAATGTTGGGCACCTAGAGGAGAGGGGAGCTCATCACAGCCTCCTGTGCTTGCCCCAGGGGAGGACTGAGGTGCATTTGCCATTCTGAGAGTGCTGGGGATGGTACAGGACCCTGTCTCAGGTGGCGGCAGCAGCAGAGCCTAGGCTAAACTGCAGTGCAGGGATGGAGTAACAGGGTCAGGGCATAGGAGGTACAGCAAGTTTTCATGCAGCTCTCACAATGAGTCTTCCTAACCCATAATGGCCCTGTTGTTCTGGGGTCCTTACTCACCTCTGCCAATACCCCCTCGTCCAGATCCGCAGAAGTCCCTGCTATTCCAGTCTTGAGCCCCCTTACCTCTCCCTTGATGCGTGCAGTTCTGTCTGTGCACTTCAGTCCTCACTTGCAGCACTCGATGCTAATCCAGACAAGCTGTTCCCCATAGTCCCCGTGCTCTCCCACATGCCTCCCCTACAAAGCTGGGCCCAATGCTCCTCCATCCTACCCTGCAGCTCCCCCTTCTCTTGCTCTGAGCCCTGGCTTCCTCTGGCAGAGTGCCAGTTGTGTCAAACTGCACAATGGCTTTCCTCTAGGGCAAGTTTTTTTCCTCAGTGTGGATTAGGCAGAGACCACGGAAGTTGTCACTTGAGCCCTAAAGAGGGCACTGGACAGCAGGTGTTGAACACCACATGGTTTCAGACATGGGACTGGAAGCCAGTTTTGCAAATCTGGACAGTCCAAAGGTAGCCTGAGATAAGTGGCCTCTAGCAAATCTGAGACTGGCAAACCCCGCCCCATGAAATGAACCTGGGAGCAGCTTGGAAACTTCCCTCAAAGAAGGGCCAGGCTAGCAGCTGTGGCTGGAGAGACATGGAGGACAAGTGGCTTGGTGATGAACCAGGACAGGTACAGGAGTTGTGGGAGGTGGTGGTGGGTTTATCTGCAGCTTAGTCCCTGCCCAGACTAGGGAGACCAGCTTTGAGGAGGGAAGCCAGGAAATGGGCGCTGCTCGTTCCACAGCTGGTCAGACTCTTACTGACACCTGGCTGAACAGGTAAGTCATGCTGACACACCAGTGCCTGTGCAGCTGACCCCCTGACTAGCACACCGACAGGCATGGCCACGTGCACCGACACACAGATGTGACACACACACACAAGTGTTCAGCAGATGCAGCACTGCAACCCCCATGTGCACATATGTATGTGCCTGCAGTGTGCATGTGTGACAGATGCACATGGATGTTGAATCCCTCAGCGTTGAGCACCCAGCACCCCCACACCCAACCAACCGGTACTTATGGACACAATCCACAATGGATGTGTAGATGCTGATGTACACACCCAGCTGATGTTCACAAGCACCACTCCTCCCTGCTCCGGAGACCTATGCACTAGCACATACATATGGGAGCAGTAACTCAGGCACTGACACACGATTCACTCCTATCTCCAAGGGGCAGGAGAGCCGTAAATGATGGGAGAGGGACAGCTGGCTGGCGGTGGCAGATAGAGCTTGGGCGGAGCAGGGTGTGGCTTATTCCAGTTGTGCACTACCTGGAAGGTAGAGAGCAAGAGCAGTTTCTGCACTGCTCCCAATAACTGTGTTCTCTTCCCTGCTTGCTCCAGAGTCCCAGCTCATCAGAGTGGGTGCTGGCTGGCAGGGAGGAGTGTGGGCGTCAGCGCCATGTGGGAGCTGGGGAATGGTAATGCAATCCGTTTCCTAGTTGCTTTTGTTCCAGCTTCCCAGGGCTCCGCTGCTGGTGGTGGGTGAGGATGCAATGCCGTGTGTGAAGGGGACAAAGAGCAGATGCTCCGTTTCCATTCAGGAAAAGTCAGAAGCATGGAAGCCTGCACAAACACACCAGCCTAGCTAGCAGTGCCCTTTGCAGCGAACGCTGCTGAAAAGTTAGCCAAAGGAAGGCACTTGGGAGGACTCTAGGGTCTCGTGGTTAGAGCCAGGGCCTGGAGATTGTGTTCCTGCCTTGAGCACTGGAACAAGTTGCCTTGCTGCTGTGCCTCAGTTTCCCTTTCTATAAAATAGGGCTGATGCTGACCTACCTTTGGTGAAGCCTTTGGAGATCCCTGGTGCTATGTAAATGATGATAGATTAATTGGCAGGGGGTGCATGGGAGCTAGTTTTACCCCAGATGAAGTCTAAATGGCCAGGTGGCTTTAGGATAGCAGCTGGGCTCACCACTCCAGAAGGATAGGAGCTGGGATGCTGGTCCCATAATGGTCAATGCAGATAGGAACCGGATGGGGGAGACGGTCACCCAGCCATGGCCTGAGGGGGACTGTTTGGGAACTCAGCAGGGAAAGGAGGTGCTGTTCTCTCCTGGCTCCCCCTTATTTTAACCCTCACATTTCCTATGCTCCTGGGATAGGAGCCTGTTCCCCTGAGAACCAGTGATGTGCATAGTTGCTGCCCTCCCCTACAGCGGGCACAGGGCTGAGAGGGTGCTTTCCTGGGGAAGCCAGCCAAGCCTGTCCTCATTGGTGGGTGAGGGGGGAGGTCCCCAGGGGGTTCCCCACTGACACACAGCTGTTACACTGGGGTGGATTTGCTTTCCTGGCAGCAGCATTGGTGGAGGCACCTGTGACAGGGGATTGCCAAGTTCCTCCACATCTCCCCGGTGTCTGAGACGCTGCCACAAACGGGCTGCTCTGAAGCAGTGCTGCTGGGAGGAAACGGACTCCAAGGGGTGTCCGGCAGAGGGAGATCCCAGCTCTGGGGATGAGGAGTTGGTGGGCTATTGAGGGGGCTAAGCTGACATGTGCTTGGGGGGGTGGGGGAGGGAGTGTCTTCCCCCTCCTCTCTCTCCATTTCCTGTTTCTTCCTACTCTCCACCACCTCCCCATCTCAGTTTGGGGTTGCTGGTCTCCACCCCTGGTGCCAGGATCCCCAATCTCTCTGCTGCCTGTGCCCTTAAGTGGTGGCGGCAGCAAATGCTGGCAGTGGGGGACTTTTGCTGCGTTCTCCACGAGCTGCATTAAATGGCTGTCTTGGTCCCAAGCCAGGTGTCCCTTTCTTGGTTGGTTGTGAGCAAGGGTGAAGGAAAGTTCCTGCCCCCAGCATTTGTAGACTGCTCCCTTCCCCATATCCCCATCTCCACCATATACCCGAGCCGAGCCAATCCAATCCAATCCGCTTCTTAGCAACCCCAGCGCCCTGGGAGCCAGGCTCCGAATAACTCCTCCCCTCCTTCCGCTAAATCTGTGGTTTGTAGCCATGAGTCACCTTCGCTGCTCCTCTCATTAGTGACTCTGGATGGGTTATAAATAACCTGCTGAGCCTCCTCGGCCAGGGTCCTGAAAGCCATTGGCATTGATGGCCTGCCCGGGAGAAGTTAACCTCGCCCCTTCTTCCCCCCCTACACACTCTCACTCACACACGCGCAGGCTGGACCCATGTGGGACTGCAGCCAGTTGGCGTGTCAGTTGCCAGGGGTGTCGCTGGCAGTTTGCGGTGTGTGCCATCATCCGGGCACTCAGATGTGTTGGGGAAGGAAGGGTGGGCCTGTTGGCGTATGTTCAGCTCCTCCCACACCCTCAAAAATAAGACTTTAAGGTCCAGATGAACTAGAGACGCTGATGCGAAGCAGGGATGGATCTGGCGTGGTAGACTCCCTTGCCACCTCCTTCCCCAAGTCTTGGCCGAGTTTCTGTGCTCTTCATCTGCTCCTCTAACACCCTGCTCAGCCTCTGGGGAGTAGGCCTGGTGTGTGGCGGCTGAGAGGCAATGGATCAGCTCTCGCCTGTATCGACTTCAGCTTATCTATGCCCTCTGGTGTCAAATTGCTCAGTGTCTGCAGGGCCAGATAGGCTGGGCACTGTCAGAAGAGGAAGGCTGGTTTGGGGCTTAAGACACTGGCTTGCATTCAGTTCCCAGCTCTGCCCAGACTCCCTGGGTGACCTTGGGCAAGTCGCTCTGTGCCTCAGTTTCCCCATGAGTACAATGGGGAGAATAGCCCTGCCCTGCCTCATGGGTGGAGGGAGAATATGTTCATTAGTGTGTGAGAAGCACCTGGATATTTGAGTGATGGACTAAACTGGAATTTCCCTGTCCCCACTCCATTGGTTAGAAGCAGGACTCATTCTCCTCTCCTGCAATAACCCAAAACGGGGCCCATCATTCCCCTGCCGCCTTCCCTGAAGGAGATGAGTGGGGCTTCTCCATCACAGCCTGGGGGTGGGGGGGAGGGGAAGGCAGCTTGGCCAGTTTGAGTGGCTTATCCCACTTGGCCAGCTTTTTTTTTTTTTTTTTTTTTTTTTTTAAACCTCCATTATCCTGCCAAGACAAATTTATTTCCAAAACTCTAATCTGCACTATGCTGCTTTATAAACTAATTTCATCTGTCAGTGCTCTACTGGCCTCTTAACTGTCTGGGGAGTGGTCGGGGGGGGTGTGTGTGTGAACAGATGGTTGCCACAGCATGGTGGGGGGTGAGGAATTGGGGGGGGGGAGCAGCCCCATTTATTGTGACTCACTGTAAATCCGGGAGCAGCCGGCAGGGTTGCCTGCCGTTATAGGGAAGAGCGCACCATGAGAGTGGAGGGAATGCATTTTTGTCTCACAGCTAGCAGTGGTTCCCAGAGGCAGCAGGACTGCATTGGAGCACAGATTTATGCAGGAAAATCTCTGCAGTATATAGGCCTGATTCCCTGTTATGCCAGGGCTCCTTTATGCCATCCTAGCAGTGTAAAGGGGCCTTAAAGTGCGTGGAAATGTCCCCCCTTGTGCAGACAGCCTCCCTGGCTGTTGAGAGCTTGCGCTGGCTCTGCTCCAAGCCATGCTGCTGGATGTAGGAGGTGTATTGGGGTGTGGCCAGAGTTCTCTGCTTCCCCAGGCCCATAGGGGTCCATGAGACTCTGTACAAGTTAGAGCAGCCCTGAGGCTGCTCTGATTTAGCACAGGGCCCCAAAATACAGGAAGCCCCACTTCAACCATGCTTCAAGTGCAATAACAGAGGAGCTGAGAATCCAGCCCTGTGCTCTGACATCTACGCCCATCTGAACATGGAGTCAGAGCTGCTGCACCCACGTGGTATTCTCTGATCTACAAATAACCCCCCAGAGGTAGCACTTAACACATCTGCTTTCCCTCCGTGGCATCGCAAAGTCACTTTTTGCTTTTTGGGGATTTTTTTTTTTTTTTGTATTTATTCCTCTCCCTTTCCCGAATCACTTCCGCGGAGGTGAGTCAGCCCTGCAGCCGCGCGCTCAGACCCAGCCCGGTTGTGAGTGTTAATTAAAGGAGGTGTGAGTAGAGCTCGCGCTGCATGAAGTGGCCCTGATCTCTCTCCTCTTCTCCCCCCCCCCCCCCCCCCCAACCTGGGTCGTTTTCCCCGGGGGCTTTTGGGCCCCTGGTTGGGTTTGTTATTTTATTGGTCTTTTTGTTTTTTTTTTTCTTTCCCCTCTTGTGCCCCTCTGTGAGCATCTTTCCCTGCTTTGCATCTCTTTTCTCCTTCCTCCTCCTCGGGCCCTGTGTCCTTGGCCGAGCCCCGCTATCCCCGGCTGTGGTCCTGTAGCGATGTTAAGAGCTGGGCTTTTAAAGATTTTTTTTTTTTTTTTTTTTTTGTAAATCTTAAACCCCAAACTGGGACACTTCTTTTTTTCCATTTGGTGGCATAAATAGCATCCTGTGACAAAGCTTTACATTGAGTTTGCCATAGCAACCTACAGCAAAGGCAGTGTTTATAACACCCTGTCACCAGGGCTGGAGAAAACAAGCAGCTGCTGCCGAAGCAGGCTGGGGTGACTCTCTCCAGTAAAAGGGGAGGGGGGGGGCGGCGTCCACCGCGAGGAGCTTCCGGTGCTGGAGCAGAGTTCCTCTACAGGGCCTGACATCAGGGCTATTGTGGGCTCATGCAGTAATCCAGCTGTGGGCACATGGAAATGTGCCAGGCAGCTGCTTCGCTGAGTGGAAGGGACGGGGTCCCAATGCCGCATGGGCCTGGTCTTTCTCACTGACTTTGTTCCTTTAACTTGCTTATAGGAATAAGAGAAGCAAATGGTTTCATAGAAGGACTCAGAAGCCAACCTGTTACTCCCAGAAGAAACTTGGGGGAAGGTTGAAATTGGGCTCTGAAGGCAGCAGCCTGGTTCGTTTTAAGTGGGGCACAATCCTTCCTTGCTTCACCAGCCCTTCTGTCCTCGAAGCAGTGAGCTCGATCCTGATCTCCCAGCAGCACAACATGGGAGAAACGCCATTTGACACCAGGATCAGGCCCATTCTTCCTCCCTTGGATCCTGAAGCACAGCTGTGATATCTGTCCACAGACAGGTGGGGAAATACCCAGAGGGACTCAGAATCTGAGCTGATGAGATACTATTTAATCTTGGAACCCAGAGTGGGGGAGGCCAGGGAGTGGAGGCTAGGGAAGAGGGGGTGATAGGAATGGAAATTAGAATTCCTATCCTCTTCCCCATTGGGGAGTGAACCATGGAGATGGCTGGGCAGTGAGCCCGTATACTACCTGCTACCCACTCCTGTCCAGCGCCGAACTGAATAATCAACTGCGCTTGATCTCTAGACCCTTGGTCTCTGGGAAAGATCATCCCTATCTATGTAATCTGGCTAGAAGCTTACGCTGCACTCAAGGCTGTAGCATGGGAACGCTCTCTGCGAGTTGCTGGGAGTGGGGATGTGTCAAGACAGGGCACCTTCCCAGCATGGAGAGCTGGGATTGTCAAGGTAACTGGGGGGGGGGGGAAGCAAAACCAAGGTAATTGGGACCCTCTTCCAGATGTGCAGCTTCCACTGGCTGTGGGTGTGTACACGCTGAGCCCTGCAGGCTGATCCCAGACCTTGGTGTCTCCACCCTGACAAATAAGTTGTGCATCTTTCTCCTTAGTCGTGAAAGGGCAGTAGGTAGGGTGGTCAGAGCTCAACAGCTTGTGCCTGACTCCCTCCTGCCCCCCCCAGGAGCACCTTGCTACCTTGAGAGCAAAGAGAAACTGCCAACTCCAGGAGATGGCCTAGTAATTCCCTCAGCCAGGGCCAGAATCCATTTTGGGACTTACAAGTACCTCTGAGCATCCCAGGTAAGCCATGTTGGCTGAAATATTGGCTGTGAGCAAAGGAGCCCTCTCCCCAAGTGACACTCTGGGGGAGATGCAGGGAAATGCTGGCCTGGACCATTGTCTCGGGAGACAATACTGCGTACAACCCTTTCCAAAGACCCCAGGAGCGGACAGAGTTGGGCTGGGATCTGCAGACCTGGAGCCGAGGACAGGGAGCCAACAACTTTTTTGTTTTTAGACCATCTTTATCAAAAGGAGTCAGTGGCTTTTGGATGCCTCCATCTTTTTAGGTGCCCAGCTTTGGACCTCTCCAGCCTGAGCAGCCGCTGCTTCAGTCCAGCCCCAGGCCAATCATCCAGCCAGTGCTCGCCACTGATCTCTGCCCTCCCAGATCTGGGAGCTAGGACCTTTCTTCCCCCCC
>NW_020664550.1:2897494-2998270 GCF_002925995.2 Terrapene triunguis | reverse complement strand
GGGGCGCCCCTCTCCCCCCCCCCCCCCCCCCCCCGGGACATGGGTCCTCATGAGGAGTGAAGCCCCTAGTAGGGGCATGGGGAGCTCGGAGCTGTGGAGAGAGGCAAATAAAACCATGCACTGTGATTGCAGACCCCAGAGCCCTGTCTAGAGGGGAGGGGGAAAATGCCCCCCTTGACAGGTACTTACTGGATGTTAGGTTGGGCCTGACTGTTTTAGAGAGACTAACTTCTCTGGCTACCTCTCACCCTCACCTGCTCCTGCCCAGGTGTAACTTCCCTTTCTCTCACATGGGAATGCCCTGCATTCCTAGGAAGAGGTCTGGGCCCCAGATCCCACTGGCCATTCTGTGTTGGTCCCTGCAGTGGAGAGATGGTGCTTAGATGCCATCAGCTGTGCTTCTGCCCGCTTGCCTCTTGCTTTTCCGCCCCTGGGAGGGGCGCCCGGTCTCCCTGATGCCAGTAAGCGTCTTCTCCCTCTGCCATGCTGGAGGTGTAATGCAGCCGTTTATTATTCCGGGCAGGTTTGTCTGCAGCACTGCATCAGCTCCATCATTCCTCATCAGTCGCTCCCTCCTCCTCCTGCTCCTGCCAGCTTCTCTCTCTCTCTCTGTTCCACACCCCCACACTCACTCCCTCTGTACACACTTCCCTTCCTCCCTCCCTCTCTCCTTTCTCACTTGGCTACACACCGACTGTGACTGTGCTGGGAAGGGTGATGGGATGGGAGTGATTGGGGTGTGGCTGGGGGCAGGAGTCTGATGGGAAGCGGGTTTAGTGGAGATGGAGAGGGGGCTGTGTATGTATATTTGGGGGGGTACATGACAATGATTTTTAGGGGGGACCCAATCTCACCCTCCCCTGAATCCTGTTCCCCTCAACCCAGGTGGAGAAAGGAAGAAGCCTGTTGCTGTGCTGGCCTCCCCTGTCAGCAGACCCCATGCTCCTCATTTGAAAGGATCCTTTTGGCTTTAAATCTCCATCTCCCATTTTTGATGCCTCTGCAGCGGGCCGCATAAAACCCAGCCTTGCCAGCGGGGCTGTGGCATAGCTGCCAGCCCTGCATTACATCCACTGGGTGCCTGCCCAGCCAGCGCCCACCCTTCCCCAGCTTACCCGGCCTTTAAATGTTTCCCCCCTTCTGCCCTATCCCTGCCCCTACGCTTGCAGATGTGGCTGGGCTGGGGCGTGATCAGCTGTAGAGATGGGCTCAGAGTCTGTGACCCTGCTCCACCAGAGGGTATCAAGGCCAGTTTAATGCAGAGGTGTTTTAGCGTAGGCCTCCTAGGGCTTATTCCCTAGTCTTCTCTTGACCTACAGGAAGCCTTCACTTGCCATACCCCTCTGCTACACAGATGCCCATCTGGAGGACACCTCCTCCAACCCTCTCTTCTTTCCTAGCCCCAGTCCAGGGCACTTAGCCCTGGAGATCTGGATTTAAAGCTTGCTTACCCTGGTGAATTCAAGGGAGTTGTTTACATTCACTTGCCAGGGTGACTCTGGGTCATCACAAGGCAGCACCGTTGGCTGTTTCTGCTCAGCAGGTGTCCCAGGACTGGAATAACAGGGAACTGGAGCCAAGAGGCACTGGCATGGCTGGACTGGGTGGTGCAGGAGGAGACACAAGAAGGCAATAGCAGAGGGGAGCAGCAGGTCGGGAGTGAGGCGTGTCGGAAGAACTGTATAGAGGAAGCCCAGGGCAGGAATAGCAGAAAGGAGGGGATTGCTGGTCATGGGAGGCATGCTGGTGGCGCTGATGCAGAGGGTGGAGATGGATCCCTTTTCCCTAGAACTCTTCACTTGTGGCTATTGCAAAATGATGACGGTGGATTCATCAGAAGCCAGACTCTGAGTCTCACCCAACCCCGAGAGCTCTGAGACAGTTGAATTCCTAGGTCTCAGTCCTGTCCAGCTCAGGGACCCACTGGTTGAAGAACCACCTCTTGATGGACCCACCCCTAATCCTACCTGAATCGGGGGACAAATGTGCTAGGAGCCCTCTGATACCAATTAAGAAGACTCACCTGTTGGGGACTTTCTCCACTTCCTTTGGGCTATTGAAGGGTCAGTTGGGGAACAGAATCCCTGCCCCTCTTGTCCACCCCCTGCTTCACATGACCTATACTAGGTGGAAGGATGTAGCCTTGTGCAGTGGCTTTGTCCTTGTGCAGTGGCGTCTCTGCACTTGGCTGCCAGCAGCTGAGTGTTCGGGCTGTTTGCAGCCACCTTCTGGTCTTCCCCACTGCCTTTCCCTCCCGTTGTCGCTCTCCACCTCACTCTCCCTTCCGAGGAAGGGACCCTAGGAAAGAACAGCTTCCCCCTTGGTGCCTAGAGGCTCTGGAAACTAATTAGGCGAGTTAGGGACAGTCGGCTGAATAATGCCGGAGTCATTAGATGCTTGTTAGAGCGCTGCTGTTGGAGCTTTCCTCGGGCTTTCCTCCTTCTCTCCTTGGCCACGGTGGGGCTGGAAGGAGATTCAGGAGGGTCACCCCACCCCATGGGGTTCTTTCTGTCCCTGGCAGGGGCTCTGGGGCCATTTGTCTGGCTCCACAGAGCACCCTGAGCATGTACATTTAGTAGTTTCCAGCTTTAATATTTAACACCTGAGAGGGGACTGGCTGGATTGGGCCTTTGACATGTAAGTTGCCTGGAATGACATGGCTAGGTGGGTGTTACCTTAGTGTCCCCTGATTTGCTGTCTGCATGGTTGGGGCAAACCTACTGTGGGGTTCTTCCCACTCCCCCCATTAGGGTGAACCTGGCATACGTAAGAGTGTCACCGGGGCAGTGTGAAGCTGTAGACCTCATGGGTCAAAGTGTGCCCAGGCTGAGCTTGCACCTGGACTCCCAGATGAGGGGGTGGCGGTCCTTAAAGGAGACTGAAAACTGCTTTTGATCCATCCCGGCTACACCCGGATGCACAGTGGGAGCGTATTTCCTGGGCATGCCCCGGGTCTGTCCTTCCTAGCGAAGAGTCCCGGCTGAGCTCAGGGTCCCAGTGTTGCAGGCACAGTACATGCACCTCGTCCCTGTCCTGGAGAGCTTGCAGTCAAAGTAGAGCTGACAAGATTTTTTTTGGGGGGGGGAGAGAAACAGGACTTGCCTAAGGTCACCCAGCAGGTCTGTGGCGGAGCCAGGTCTCCTGACTCCCAGTTCGGTGCCCTACCCTCTAGGACCACGGTTCCACTCCACTGGGCAGCAATGCAGAGTAGAGCCGTGGGAGTGTAAGTAGACTCTTTCCTCCCCCGGGAGTCTGGTTTGGTTTTTTCTCTTCTCCTCTCTTCTCTCCCCCCTCCCCCCACCTGCCGAGAGGAATCCCTGGCACTCCAGTTCAGAGGAGGAAGGGAATCTGGGGAGATAATGATAGGTGCTCTGCAGGCTCCTCCAGGGGTAATTATGAATTCTGCAATTCCAGGATTAATTAGCTGCCTTTCTCTTAACCTCTTAGCTCTTTTCAGAAGATGTTATTTGCTATGAAAGGGAAAAAAATAGGAAAAATAATCCCCCCCTACCCCAACACGCTATTAATCAGCAGGGGTCTGTTTAATTGGATCTGCCATCGGGTACCTCCTCCCGCAGGGAGCTTTAACGCCCTTAAATGATAGATGAGTAACGGCTCCACTAGAGAGGCTCCTGCATGCCTGTGTGGGGTGGGGGATGGCAAAGCAACTAGATGGATGGACAGATGCGCTTTCTTCTATAGCACCAAGCCATGACCTAGAGTTGCCCCCCTCGTCCCATACCAATGACCTACTGCAGGCCTTAATAATAAATGGAGATATACCTATCTCATAGAGCTGGAAGGGACCTTGAAAGGTCATCGAGTCCAGCCCCCTGCCTTCACTAGTAGGACCAAGTACTGATTTTTGCCCCAGACCCCTAAGTGGCCCCCTTCAAGGATTGAACTCACATCCCTGTGTTTAGCAGGCCAATGCTCAAACCATTGAGCTACCCCTCCCCCCAGAGGCTTCCCTAAGGGGTCTCTTGTTTTAAGGCTGGGGGGAGGCAGACTCTATATCCCTGAGGTCGGCCTACTTTTTTAAGGGGGACCCTGAAAAGTAGTAATGGCCTATTAGAGTTCCTTCCCCTAAACAAGCAATTTGTTGGTCATCCATGTGTGTCCAGGGCCCAGCACAGTGGGGCTGTGGTCCCTGATTCATGGTAGCACCTAGAGTCCCCGGTCAGGGATCAGGGCACTGTTCAGGCAGGGATCACCAAGGCCATCCCTGCCTCAAAGAATCTACAGTCAAAAGCCTAGATTCCGCAAGCTGTTCTGCTTGGCTGGACCCCCATGGGCACTGAGATCCAACCGCATGGGACAGTGTGCGGGATTGGGACCTTGGCTTATAAAAAGATTCAAAAGGAGGATGAACAAACAGGAGGAGGTGTGGTAGCAGTGAAAGGAGCAGGGGTTTCCTGGAAGACAGTAGCTACAGCTCCCCACTTTCCCCATGTGCTGCTTGGGTCTGCTCTGGGTGTCTTGCTCAGCCTGGGTGTTTGTGACACTAACTTAGCTGGCTGGCTTCCCTTTCTGTCTCTGTCCCTGGTTCTCCTGCACTAACATGATGCTGCCTGTGTTTCTGGGAATGCCCCAGGGTGACCCTGTTCTCACAAAGGCATCTCTTGAAGACACTTCTGCCCCTGTCATACCTGACATCTGTAGCAACTCTTAAAATTCCCTTCAGAGGCTAAATTTGCGGGCACACAGACAGCATCTGTCAGGTTCTCTGCCCCAAGTGAGGAGAGCGTTTCTCTCCAGATCAGTCTCTCTCTCCTGCTCTATTGCATGCTGATTCCATATCTTTAGCCACCAGCCCAGAATCTTCTCTTATCCTGTTTCCTTATCGCTAATCTCCACAGCCCAGTCTGTCCCTGTCTTCCTTGCAAGTAGTTGAATTATGCTGGGGGATGGGTGGAGTCATGACAACACCCCACTCCCTGGCCTAGCGGGATGGTTTTTCTGAGAATGCAGCTTGGATCATGTGCTTCTTTGCCTCAGGGGATTGGTTCCATGGGATCTCTGCCATCCTGTTGCTTATGGAGGGAGTTGGCGCATCAGAGAGACTGAGACTTTCCATGTTGCGTTCAGAGAGAAGGGAAGGGGATGGGGTGAACAATTCCAACAGTGGACAGTTCCTAGCAGCATACCCTACCCTAGTCCCTCCTTCCCAATTTGCCCATCTGCATCCTTGTGCTTCTAGTGCCCCCCCCCCCCGTTAAGTAGAGTGTTATCTAATTGTGTTGCATTCATGCCCAAAGGCCCCATTCAAATGCATAGGAAGAGCCTCTGCCCCTGCCCCTCAGAGCTTACAGTTTATGAAACCTGGTGCGTCAAAGGACTGTGGTAGGTAGGCTGCTGTGAGCTTCCTGGTCTCCCCAGTCCCGCTTCAGGACAGATGCAACCCTGAAGAAATCCCAAATGGCAGTTGAGATAAGCCCGTGCTGTGCATGCATTTTCAGGGTCAGTGAAATTGAGCAGACTGCAGTCCTGAGTCCAAGCACTAAAGAAGGCACAGGTGCTCTTGGACTGTGGGTGGAGAAAGCCCCCTCTAGCAATCTGGGGAGGGGGACATCCTCAAGCGTTCAATCCCCTGACCCCTTCCTTGCCAGCTGCTGCTGCTCTTGGAGACTGCAGGGAAAGCCTGGGGCCCCCAAATGTTTGGAATCCAATTGGTGTATGATGTTCCGTCCCAGCATTTCCCTAGAACTGTTGCAGGTGAGTGGCGTTTAGCGGACCAATACTAGAGCCAGGGGGAAGGAGGACTTCCTCCTCCTGAATTAGGAGGAGAAGAAACTGAAGTGGATTTCTCTGCCCATCTGGAATGGGCTCTTGAATCCTCCCCAGTTTTAATATTTCAGGCTCCCTCCCCCTTCCAGCTTCCCACTGAGACTTGCTCTGGAATTCTCCCTTCCATGCAGGATACAGCTGGTGCTGACTCTAACTCAGCTGTCATCTGCACGTGGGGCTTCGTTGCTGAATAAGTCATAGTATTTCTCTCCTCCTCATTGCCCCATTCTAGGTAATGGTCATAGAGCTAGTAATCCTTGTACAGATGGTGAAAGTCAGGCAAAGACGCCAAAGGGATGAAGTCTAAAAATCTGTCTGTATTTAAATGTTTGGGGTTGTTTTACCCATGTTAACTGACAATCCACTCAATAACTTAAAAACAACAGGCCTTTTAAGCTCCAATTTATTTGTCCACATTTATGTTTGTTTATGTCTTTAGCTGTGTCTCCCTTCCAGACAGGAGAAATCAGTGGAGTCATTTTCACATTTTATGTATAGTCCATTTCACAGCCAGATTCTCAGGGCGTCCCTGGCATTGCAGAGGGGTGTGTAAGAGACAGCTGTTTTCCACTGGAAGTCTTTGTTTTTAAAACCAATGAATGGAAATATTTCTCTTCCTCTCTGCTTTGGGCCAGACAGCTGTGGATGGAGCAGAGCGTCACCTGGGTCCTCTTCCTGCCCCTGACTCAACTGGCAAGTCACTTATCCTGGGGGCCCTCAATCTTCCCTGCTGGGTAGTTCGGCCAGTGATGCTGATGCACTTTGAAACGCTTTGAGATCGAGAGATGAAGGACCAGATCCTCAGCTAGCATTTAGCAGCATAGTTTTGTTGAGGTCAGCGGAGCTTAGATTTTGAGCTCCTGGGGGTGAAGACTGTCTTGTTCTGTATTTGTACAGCACCTAGCGCCATGGGGTCGTGGACCATGAAAGGCTCCTACGCTTCCCAGTAATACAAATAATAGACCCATTTCTGCTAGCTAACAGTCCAGCTTGAAAAGGACTGTACTAGTGCTAAACTGGGCATGCCCCTTTAAGATCCTGCCCTAAAACAGGGTAGAGGTGGGATTAGAACCTGGGGGTTCCTGGCTCCATTGCTTATTCCTAGACCTTGCTGCCTCCCAATATTTCTTGCATAGGTGCGTCCCTAGCACCGTGGCTCTCGGTCCCCCGTTCCATGGCACGTGCGTCTCGGCTCTCTTGCTAATGATGATATTTTTGTTTTAAATCTGTCTTGCAGCTCCTGTTGCCGCTGGTATCCAGGGAACCTTCCTCCTTCTCCAAGAGATACACACTGGTTGTTGCTAAGGTCGCTTCCACGGTAACATGCACATCCTGTTTACACCTTTATCTGGAGAAGTTGGGCTCAGCTAGTCACGCCAGCTTCACCTGGGAAGCTGTAGAAGGAAGCACCCGCTTCCCCACTTCTGGCACCTCCGCTAGGATTCTCCTCTCTGTCAAGGCCCCACCATCCAGTCCTCTCTGGGGCCGTGGAGCTAAGGCGGCTGCTGGGAGCTGCCAAGGACCGTCTGTGTCCCCTGCGGGACATTCAGGGGAGGGAGGTGAACAAATAGGAGCCAGCGTTTTTCCGCTCGCGTCTGTTGCAACTCGCGCTGTTTTGGCAACATGACGAACAACGCTGCTGACCACCATCCTGGGAATTCGGTCACCGAGGGCAGCCATGAAGGGGATTTCGGCTGCTCTCTGGTCGATCTGCGGACCCTCATGGAGCTTCGGAGCGGCGAGGCTGTCGCAAGGATAAATGACACGTACGGGGGTGTGCAGAACATCTGCAAGAGGCTGAAGACGTCGCCGGTAGAAGGTAAGTGGCTGGGCTGGCCCAGGCAGGTTAGCAGAGAGGGACTGAAACGGGAGCGGTTTCTCCCAAGCTCCCGTGTGCTCTGGAGGATCAGAGGGAAACTGTTCCTGATCTTGCCTGTTATTGGTCAGTGATGGGTTAGAATATGCAGTCTTGTTAGGCCTAAGCCTGCAAATTGGAGGCCACAGGCCTATGCTCCCCATGTAGTTGCGTGGCTCAGTAGTTGTGAGCATCCATCAGATTATGGTAAGTACCTAAGTGGCCCAATCCGAGATCGGGGCCCCATTGTGTTGGGTGCTGGCCGTACACCAAGTGAGAGACAGTCCCTGCCCCAAAGAGTTTACAGTCTAACTAGACACTACAGCCCAAAGAAGTAGTAGTATCCCCATTTTGCAGCTGGAGGGGACTGAGGCACAGAGGTTAAATGACTGATTTGGGAGTAGAGCCCAGATCTCAAGAGTTCCAGCCTTAATCACAAGACTATCCAGTCACATTCTCCCTGCAGCTTCCTGCTCCCTTCTTTTTGCCAGGTCCCCAAAGTGGGATGCAGACTCCAAACCTGAGGGACTGGACGAAGGGTTGAGTAGTTCAGGAAGCGTTAAAAGCTGTGGGATTCCTTTCCGCAGCTGGCCTGGTGCCCGTGAGCTTTGCGCCACCGTTTCTGCTGGTCAATAATTGATGGCGCTAACAGCGGGATAACGCTGGGGCAGCTTGGGATAGTGGTGAAGGAGAGTTTAAAAGGTAGGTTAGGAACTCAGCAGCCAAGTCCAGCTACCAGCCAGACAGCTGTGACTCTAGCTGAGCTTGTCACGTGTCCTTGCAAAGCTCACACACTAGTGTCCTGAACAACTGTGTATGTAACCAACTGTTCCCCAGAGGCAGACACTTACAGGGGATGCTTCTAATTTGGACACACCCACTCACCAATTCTCCAGGCTCCTAAAAGGGCCTCATAAGGTCTACATGTAAAACCAAGGAACCCTTGGGTGGGGAGCCATGCTGACCAGGTTGCTGCCTGAGCCCCCCCAGAACACTTCCCAATAGAAATGTGATCCTTGCAGTGTTAGAAAGTAATGCTGGGGGGCTGATGATGATTCTAGTCGGCCTCACAGGCCCGGCTTGTGTTTACTGGAGCATTGCACTCCATAATTTATTTTTATTTCCCTAGCCCCAAACACTTTTGAGGATCCTGCAATCTAGGCTTGCAGGAGGTAGGATCACTTCAATGCATGCTGGGTAGCTGGTGGCCCTAGCAGAGAAAAGGGAGGAAAAGACAAGGAAAGTGCCTTTTTAACACCAATGAAGTGTGTTGGACAAGGATTCCTAGGAGGGGAGCTAATGCTAAAGCGGTAGGGACTGGGCTGGCTGAATAGGCTTGGCCATTGCCTACGGTACGCAGAGGGGATCGGCGCAGATGGCAGCTGCATTAGCAAGGGCAAGACTCCAAAATCAGGCATTTTTTCTTCGCTTTGAGAACTTGTTATTCTTAGCTCCTTCATGTTGTGGTGTAAATGCTGGATTAGCATATTTCACAGCTGTGCCTGGGAACGGGAAGGTGTGGTGGGGAGAAGGGAAGACAACACAAGATGTAATGCGGGGAGGAGGGATGGGGACATCCTGTTTGGAAATGCCAAATTCAGATCACAAAGGAATGTTTCCCACGCCAAGCGGTGTGTGCACATGCATGGTGAGGTGGGGGGTTACACCTCAGATGCTGTGCTGTGCTCTTATTTCTGTTTGCAGGGAAGAAAGCTGAAAGGCAGCTGTCCTAATTCCCCGTCTCTTTGCCTGTTGACTCTCCCTTGTTTCCAGACCTGCATGTCCCTCCATCCCACGCAGCCCCAGTGTTGCTCTCACTTGGGTTTATTTCCATCCAGCGCCGAGGTCACAGTGAAGGCTGGAGTGCTGCATCCCGCCGAGTTCCCTGCTTTTTCCTGTGATCCTCCCACGTGGCCCCTTTTTCTGTTGTCTCACTTTTGGATCTTGACAGGTTGAGAAATTTTGTTCATCATTGTTGCCTGTGACAGAAGATTTTGAGGTGATCGATGGCCCTGATGCAAGAGGCATGTCCTCAGGGCTGGGGAAGACAGTATAGCCAGCAGCATGGTAGACTGTAATGATGTCATTTTCCTCTGCATCTCAGTAAACCTCATGCGTGCATTCCATGAGAGAGCCTGTGCACAGCTTGATTCATCCAGATAATGTCACCACAGTGACTGGCTAGGGAAACAACCAGCGGGTCAGAGAGCCTGCAGGCCCAGGGTAAATAGCCCAGCATGATAGATTTAGTAGATGGCAATGCTCTCTGCACAGAGAAGTACAGCCCTGGGGGAAGGGAATGGACTCCCCTCACTGGCAGCTTAGTGAAGCCAGCGTTTTCAAGAGTTGCTGCTGATTTGGGGGAACCTCAGTACTTGAGAGCCCAGCCTGAGATGCTGATTCAGGAGGTGCTGAGCACCCACAGTGCCAGTTGAAGTTGATGGGAGCTGCAGGTGCTCACACCTGTGAAAATCCAGCCCGAGGTGTCATGTTGGCTCCTGAATGTAGGTTGAGATGGATTCCTGATGGGACCTCCAGCATGGCTGGGGATCAGTATCCATCTGTCTGTTAAAGTGTAAGTCTCTGCCCCAAAGAGCTCTCTTCTGGGTTTGTACAGCACCTAGCACCATGGGGTCTAGTTCGTGACTGGGGTCTTAGGTGCTACTGCAGTATAAACCATTAATAATGAGGAGCACAGAGTGTTTGGGGTTTTTTTTAAAACTCAGCCTATGGAGTGTCATTACCCCCCCCCCTCAGTTACTGGGGCTACTGCCTAGATCTAGCAGTTTTAAGTAGATACAGGCTAACCAGTGTTCAGGACCCGCCTCCATTAGGCAGTCCCTTTTATTAAGTGGTCCATAAAGCAACCCCATGGTTCGCCTGCTGAGTGCAAAGAGGTGGTGGTGGTTAACGTGCTGTTTATATGGCAGTGACGCCCAAAGGCCCCAGTCAGCAATGGGCCCCACCCTGCTAGATACTGCACAAACTGAGGGGAAGTCGTGGGTGGTCTGTGACTCATTTGTCCTGGCCATTGGTGGTTGTGTCAGATGGGTTCCTCTGACCGTACACGTTCAGCCCAGCTCTGTGGAGTCCTGTACCCCATGCCTGTGCAAGCTCCAGATTAGAGCTTGGAGGGAAGCTTGAACTTGCTTCCCAGGAGCCAAGACCCTTTGCATGTTGGTCAAGTTCAGTTCCATGCTCTGCAGCTGGCACCTGTTTTTGTCCTGGGCTGAGCCAAAGCTTTGGTTCCAAACAGCCCACCCTTGAACCTTCTGTCCCCCACAGCTTGGGCCCATCTCTGGGATCAGCAAGCCGCAGGGATGAGGCCAGGTTCGACCGCAGTTAGACATGCTGGCCGCTTCTGGGCCAAATCTTCTCTGAATCTTTATTCCGCCCATTGTTTTTTCATTTCTTGCGGCAGCCTCTGTGCTTCTGACTTTTGCTGGGATCAGAAGAGTGTAATGACTGAGAGGCTGTTCTTGGATCCTTCCAGTCCAGAGAGAATCTGGCCTGGAATAGCAGGGGGAGCAGCAGATCAGGACTGAGCTGCAGCAGCAAGAGTGGGGTTGGGGTCTTAGGACCAGATAGCCCAGAGAGCCGCAGGTGAGGATGGAAGTGCAGTGACAGAGCTGGATGGAAGCCCTAGGATTAACACGGAAACATCCTCTTAAGTTGAGAGGAAGCTACAGAATCTATTTTGCCGATACAATTTGTCCCCTGGGACCTTCTGCCTTGACGTATAAAATATAGGAGCCCTCTGCGGGCAACTTCTAGTACTGCTGAATTCCGGCTTGGCTGCCCGGGAATGTACACGTCCAGGGTGTCTCACTCCCTGCACTACGTCTCCTGCTCTTCCCTGCATTGCAACAGAAGGTGCTTTTGGGCAGGGACAACGTCCGTGTGTGCTAAATCTTGTCTACAAATTGTTAGCGGCAAAGGCCATATTCGCATCTCGAGGCATCTACGGCCAAGTCCAGTCTCCCTAAATGTTGAATCGTGGGGTTCAGCAAGAGGGTGTTCACCAGTGAGACTCTCCTAGGGTGTCCAGATTGCCCGGGTCAATACTAGGGGGCTTTATTCGGCACTAGAGTCCAGCTCCTGTCCCCACTCTATGAACCCCATCTCAGGAGGCTACAGCTGAGCTTTGAGGGTTCTTCACACACAGCCTACGCGGCTCTCTATTAGAATCGTCGCACTTTGAAGCTTGAGCTTCATGGCTCAGAATGACCCCTGCTCAAGAGCTCACTGCTAGCTTTGTGTATCCCAAAGCATTCCATGACTTCTTGGGCCAGGTGGATATTTAAAGAGGCCCTGATGGACTGTGTGGTTGGGAGCTAGAGAACCAGAGGGTCTGTCTACCCAGCAACCTCCATGAAAGATCCCCCTGTACAGTCATAACAGCTCTCTTCTCTGCCACAAGGGACACTGGCAGGGGAATCATTTTGTTCTGCGCTGAGGAGCGTAGTTTGGCTGTGTCTGTGCCATGCGGGGGCCGCCGCCTCCTGCTAAGTCATCTCTGCAAACTGGCCCCTCTGTGTTTAAGCCAAGCAGGGCTCTGGCCAGCTCTTGCTCGTGGTGGGACCTGAGTCAACCACCCGGTGACTGTCAGGGGATGTGGAGGAGATGGCGCATTGGTGCCAAGAGGGGAGGGTAAGGAGGTCCCCGCTGCCAGGCGATGAAGAATGTCCCCCTGCGGCAATGAGTGGATTCCTCCTGAGCTCCTAGCTGCTTCAGTCCTCTGCCCCTTTGGGTGTTATCTCATAGGCATGTAGACTACTGTCCCTCTGTTCCTCAGCTGGCCAGCTGCTGTGGCATTAACCCTCTGCTCTGAGTTTGGAGCAAGGCTGGTTTGTGGTGGAGAGGGAGGTGGGGTGGGAAAGGGAGCTGTACGCGGCAGCTGTTGCTCTAAGCAAAGGCTTGTTCTGTGAGTCAGTTTGACGGGAGTCTCTCTCTCGCTTTCCTAGCTACCCTGGGGGATGAGAGTGTCAGCAAATCCAGCCTTGGCTCACTCGTTGGCAATAACCGCACCAGAGTCCCCTTTTCCTCCCCTGGCCCGCTCTCTCCCTCCTCCGGCCTGCAGAGCTAGCGTGCAGAGTCCAGCCCATAATCAGGGATCCCTGGGCCCAAGGCTGGCTTAGCCAGCCAGTCACCTCGCCCCAGCGTCCATAGAGGAGACAAATCTTCCCGCTGGCAATACAAAATAAAAGAACCCAGTGGGGCATGGGGAATAGCAGAGGCAAGCCATGAGAGAGACCTTTCCAGTGCCCAAGGACTGCAGCGGCAAGAGCACAGGGAGGGGTAAAGAGCCAGGGCCGGGCACCTGACCTGTTTTTCTGTGTGTGTGAACGAACCTGGAGAAGGAGAGCCACATCCAGTCAGGAGAAGAGTGGAAAGGGGATGCTGCATCCTGGGGGGGAGAGATTGCTGTTTGGGTCCCCCTCCACAGTAGTCTCAGTGCCCTTTTACTCCTGCCAGAGGCCATGTCTACACTAGAGCCCTCTACTGGTATAGGTACACTGGTATGCTATACTGGCAAAGCACTCCTAGCGTGCATGCAGGTATCCCAGCGTAGCTGTGCCTTGTTTCGGTGTAGCAACCACCCCTGTGAACAAAACAAGATACCCCGGTGAAAGAGCCGCTTTGCCAATATAGCTGCACCTACGCTAAGGGCTTCTGCCAGCACAGCTTTGCCAGTCGGGGGTCACACGTGTTCACACCGCTGGCCGGCAGATCTATGGTGGCTAGAGTCCACTGGCTCCTCAGGCCTCTAACCCATTCCCCTGTCACACCCAACACCTAGCCATGATTGGCTGCCCCTAGTCCTTGCCTTCCTCCCTGACAATGAGACGATGGCCACAGTTAACTTGATGCACGAAGTGGCAGGTGGGTTATTTTTGAACCTCTTCTCTCCCTCTTTGTAACTCCTCACCCCCCCCCATTAACCCTTTCTTTCCTTTACTTCCTACTTTAACCTATAAGAGTCTATCACCTTTTTTAATCTATAATTGTTCTTGTGTCTAGAGATCCCTGCTGAGATCAGGGCCTCATTGTGCTCGGTGCTGTGTGTACAGGGTGAGAGATGGAAAATAAACGGCCGTTGGATGCCTAACCCTTTTTAGGGGCTTTTGAAAAATTGAACCCTAACAGACGTTCCCAAGGTCGCATGTGGCATCTGCAATAGAGCAGGGAGTTGAGCTCTGATATTTTAAACCCCTGGCCAGTGCCTTAATCCCAAGACTAGCCTTCCTCCTCCACATCCCAGAGTCTTGCACAATTCCAGCAATGGCACCATAATAAACTTGGGAGCTCGCAGAGTGCTGCACCCCTGGAATGTCAGAGGGGGCCGTGGAGATCTCGGATGGTTTGGCTAATTTCAGGACAGCAGGTGACCCTGTCACTGGCTCATCATGGCATGGATGCTCCCATTTTCCTGTGGGCCCCCAACTCCAGTCACTCAGAGGCTCTACTTTCCCCCAGGACTGTGGTGAATTGGTCCCCTTTGGAAGGGGAAAGGGTGTGACAGTGCCTGCTGGCAGGAGGAGGACTAGTGGAATGAGATTAGAGGGTGACTGTGAAGAAAAGAATATTGAAAGTGGGGGAGAGGGAACAGGGCAGAGCAAGAGGGCGGGAATGGCTTGTGAGGAGACGGGCAGCTGGCGTGTATGTGTGAGCAGCAAGTTCCCTGCCAGGCCAGGGGCTAAGCAGTTAAGGTGAATGGGGAGGGGGGGTCTGCACTGACTGGATTCTGGGCTGGCACAGCCTGTGGCGGTCACCTGCTGTGGCCCAAAGGGGGGCTGCTTGAGGGTAGAGGGAGAGCAGATCCGCTGGCATGGGCATAAGGGGGGAGACATACCTGACCCATGGTCCATGTTTGTGCTAGCAGTTGAGGGGAACAGTTATGGGAACTTGCGGAGTGGGGACTCTGGGACATGGGGGGGCTCTCTGCCTCTGGCATGCAGCTGGGTCTGGGGAGGGGGCAGCAGCCCTGGGCTGTAAGGCGCGCGCTCGTTTGCTCTCTCTCTCTCCCCCTGTGGCAGAGAGCCTGTGTGTTTGAGGAGTGGGGATGGCAGGCAGCAGGCCCAGGTGGGGCAGGTGCAGGGCCGAGTTGTGGGGTGGCAGAGCAGAATATAGGGTGTGGGGGCCCAGCCTGTGAGGCTCTGGGGGGACAGGTGCAGGGCTGAGTTGTGGGGTGCATTCTGTCACTCTGGTACAGAGCCAGTGTACAAGTGGGGCTGTGAGGCTCAGCCCCCTCCCTATGGCACAGAGCTGGGTGTGCCAGTGGGGCTGCAGCTGTCCTTGTTCTCTGACTCCATGTGCCTGGCATTCCTCCCTTCCCCCACGTGCTGGGAAGCGTGCGCTCATCCTCCCCTCCCAGTCCCTGGGCCATGACACCGCATGAGTCAAACCACCCCTTTATTTTCCGTCCGGTCCAGAGACTTTGGGTGGGGCTCGTTCCCAGGCAGGCTTGTAGGGACACCCGGGCTGACTTCACTGACCGTCTTTCCTCTCCCTGGATCCTGCCGCCACACGCCTCCGTCTCCCTTCGGACTGCGTGGTGCCAGCCAGCCTGTGATGGGAGGGGGGCCTTGTCTACCCTCCGCTCTCCACACCTCCTGCCTCTGCCAGGGCTGCTCCTTCCCTGGCCCCCCTGATCTCCTGCAGGTGGCTGCAGCTGGGTAGAAGGGGAGGATTTTGTTCTCCTCCTCTCCCCAGTGGAAGCACCTGGGGCTCAGCTGGCTCAAGGAGGGGAAAACCCCCTCAAGTGACAGGGAAGTCAGTCTCCAGCTAGAGGGTCTGGCAGGGTTTCCAGGCTGCCCCAGCCCTAGCCCACATGTGGAGGGGAGAGACAGTCCAAGTGGCTACAGTTCAGAGCACAGCTCCGAGTCTGACCTCCCCTGCCTGGTGCATCTCGGGAGTTGGCAGGAACCTGGCTGGGGCACCCTTAAGGTGGAAAATGCAGGGCTCTGAGTTTTTTAAGGTGGAGCTGGTGAGAAGGCAGGGGGTTATTGATAGATTTCATTTAAGTCCACCCCAACGTAATGCTGGTTACCCAGCCCCCAGGAGACAATTCTTGTGTGTCGCAACAGGGCAGAGATGGCTTTGTGGTGAAGGCACTGGACTGGGGCTTGAGGACTGGGCTCAACTCCTAGTTATGCCCCAGACTTTTCTGTGTGACCTTGGGCAAGTCACATCCCCTCTCTGGGCCTCAGTTCCACATCTGTAAAAGGGGGGGAGGGGTTAACGCCCAGATATGGAACTGGGGCCCAGAGAGGGATGCGACTTGCCTCACTGCCCAGCTGAGGGTACACCCATTAATGGCTGGAGCGGAGGGGACCATGTGCTCCAGTGACGGGCCGCGTGAGCACCTTGATCTATAAGCAGTGGTGCGTGGCCAGCTGGGCCTTGACCATGGGTGTTGGGGGCAGCCCCAGGGATCTGACTGTCTCTCGTTAACCCTTCTCTCCCCCACCCCCCATGGCCAAAAAAATACACGTGGCAAAGGGGGCGAGAGGGAGAGGTTTTGTTATGATGGACTTGCGCCAGTATAAGACTGGTGGAAGCAGCAGCTGGGCTCTGGAGGTCTCTCCCCAAGCCCATGTCTTCCCTACAGCATCAGCCCAGCAATGTCTCCCTGCCAATGGGGCTGAATTTACAGATCCAGCCCTGGCATGAATGGAAGCACCCATTACTGTCCCTATCAGTGCAGCTCTCTGCACTGACTCTCCTCCCCTTGATTTCCCTCCCATGTCACAGCCCTTTTCTGGAGTCCTGGAGGGGGGGACTGCAGGTGGAAGGGATGGGGAGGGCCCCCCACTTGATCTGGCCCAGGGCCCCACAAACCCCTAATCTGCCTCTGCCAGCTTCCCAGAGTTGGAAAAACCCTAGGACGTCCTGGAAGAACTGGGTGTAGTTGATTGTGCGAGGCTGGGGAAATCAGGAGTGATGCCTTGGATTCTCTGCCACCTTGCCTGGGAGCTGGATGCAGCACAGATCTGGTTGTCTGAGGCTTTGTGGGTGGTACCTGCTGCCCACATGCTAGGCAGAAGACTGATTTCTCCTGAAGGCCTGGGGCTGCAGAGAGCTCTGGCAGCCGCTGCCTCTCCTGTGAGCGGGAGGGAGATACTGAAGCAGGCAGCTCTGATTCCACACCCGTTATAAATGCCAGATTCACAGCTAATTTGATGCAACGTGTAAACAAGCCAGTGAGCACCAGCTGGCATTCATTGGCACATGAGAGGTTTGCTAGGTGGCAGCTGTGTTGGAAAGGTGGCGAGAATCGCTACCTTTGGTTTGTTGATCCGAGTTAGTGTGTCCCTTGTTCCCTCTGGCTCTCGCCCCTCTTTGTATGGTACCTGGTCCCAGCTGAACGTCTACACTTGAAAGACCCACCCGTGCCACTGCGTCTGAGCCCAAATCCGGTGGTAGCCATGTAGACATTGGGGCTCAGGCTGGAGCCCGGGCTCTGAAACTCTCCCCCTTGCTGGGTTACAGAGCCCAGGCTCCAGCCCGATCCTGAATGTCTACACTGATGTCTTTAGCCCTGCAGCCCAGTCCCCGCAACCCTGTCAATTGCCCCGAGCTCTGACACTCAGCACTGCGGGTGTTTCTCCACAGTGTAGACATACTTGTAGGGACACCCCAGCTCACGTGGTGTCAAACCTGCGACTTGCCCAGTTTGCCTCATTCTCTCCCGTCCCTTTGCTGACCAGTCACACACCTTCCCTAGCAGGCTGATCTGGGTTGGTGGGGGAACCCCAACTGGGAACCAGAGTAAAGCTACCCACTGTTCTCATGACCCACTCCACCCACTGACGGGTCCCTGGCCCAGTGTCGGGGATAACTGAGAGTGTAGCGGGGGCTCCCAGGTTTCAGTCTTGCTGCATCATTCAAGGGAAATCACCCAGTTGGGCTCACTTGTCTCCGAGGGCAGCTCTGGCACTTGTAACCTCAATGCAAATCAGTGCCGTTTGGTATGGGTGGAGGAAGCTTGCCAGCTTCTGTGCTGGAGCCTGATCTCTCCAGGGCCTGAGCGCCCTCTGCTGTTGTCTGCTGTGGAGGCCCAGCCAGAAAAGCACATGCATGGGAGTAACCGAGAATAAGTAGTAGTGCGGTCTAGTGGATGGGTATTAGGAGACCTGAGTGACTTTGGACAAGACACTTCCCTGCTCAGTGCCTCAGTTTCCCCTCCCACCATCTATCTGTTTTATCTGTGTAGATTGTGAGCTCTCTGGGACAGGGTCTGTCTGTACAGTGCCTGACACAATGGGGCCCTGATTTTGGCTCTGCTGTGATCTAAATAACACTGAAGGGAGTGCTAGAAAACGAAGGTACCCAGGGATATCTGAGGATGATGTGTCAGCTGCAGAGATGGGGGTGGCAGGGTGACTTTCCTCTCCTCACCTCTCCTTCTTGCCTTCCTCTCCAGGCTTATCTGGGAACCCAGCAGATCTGGAAAAGCGGAGGCAGGTCTTTGGCCAGAACTTCATCCCGCCCAAAAAGTCCAAGACCTTCCTGCAGTTAGTCTGGGAGGCGCTTCAGGACGTCACGCTGATCATCTTGGAAATCGCAGCCATAATCTCCCTGGGCCTATCGTTCTATCACCCCCCAGGCGGTGAAAGCGAATGTGAGTGCCCCACGGCTTGGGGGGAGAGGGGGGAGGGGCAGTGTCTCCTGGAACGTTCACTCAGAACTGGTATGGAAGGGGTTGGTCTTGCCAGGAGCGGCACCATCGTATCTCCTGGGCTGTATCATCTGTGTTCTGGAAAAGGGTCTCTGGTCGCTGCTTTAGGCTTCCTCTTTAGGATCAATCCTCCGCTGGTGTGACCCTGGAGTTCCACCAGCTTCAGTGGCGCTATCTGGATTTGCACTGGCTGGGGATTTGGCCCAGTGCCTTCAATGGAACTCTGTGGCTTTGCACCAGTTGGGGATCTGGGGCCTCATTTCCCCCTGCCCCGGCACACATGCTACCTGATTGACTAGTAAGCAGATTTTCCCTAGCTGAGTTTCCTAACATACAGCTGACATCACTGTGTTTTCCTGCCTGTTTCCTCGCCAGCACACTCCTACCGCTGTACAGCTAGATGCTAGAGTGCTGGTTGTGACAGAAAATGCTACCATCCATGAACTGATCCAAAGCCCATTGAAGCTAATGGAAAGAGTCCCATTAACCTCGAATGGGCTTTGGGTCAGGCCCATAGACAAAAAGGGTTCGTTCCTATGTCCTGACCACATTCCATCTCTGTTAATTCTCTGCCCCTGGCAGTTTCAGGGAGATACAGGATTCACTTACTGCAACACCGTTTAGAACAGGGCCCTGTTAAACACCTTCGAGGCTCCACCTCAGAAGCGGCTGCATCTGAAGGATGGGGGAGTCAGGATTCCTGTTAATAGTGTATTGGAGAGTGCTTTGGGATTGTTTGGGCTTAAAAGGCGCTATACAGAAAGATATGAGAGCCACCTTCCGAGTGCCTCTAGTCCCTGCAAGGAGAAGTCAGTGGCACGATCCTGGCGCTAAGGGATGCTGTGGGCTGGACGTGAGACCCTAGGCTGTGGTGTGGGGGGTTTGGAAGCCAGTACTTTCCCTCCAAGCTAGACAGTGGAGCTGAGTTTTCATCCTTTGGAACCATTCAGTAGAGGAGAGGAAACTGCAGCATGTCTCGTACCCTGTGCGTCTCCGCATCAGCTTATGGATCGAAATGAATCACAACTCTAAACACAAGGAAGCCAGGCAGGCTTGGCAGATGGGCTCAGAGAGGCAGGGGGGAGAAATTCTGCTCTTGGCCTGAGATAGCAAAATAATCCCAATTGGCGACCCCAAGAGAAAAACAGCTCCCTGACCAGGGGCGACAGGCTGAAGAGAGGGGATGAAGGGCAGAGGGGCGGTTTGAGTGACATGCTGATCGGGGCTTGGTCTGCACCCCTGGTGTGCGGGTAGCTAGATAAATGGAGGCAGGCGTTCACTGGTGTGACGGCAGCCTGCAGGGTCCCAGCTGGTCAAAGTCCTGCCTTTTCTATGGCCCCATCTGACTCCCATCCAGCTCAGTGGGAGTCATTCCATTGCCTCAGATAGGAGTTGGAGCAGGCCTCTTGCAGCCAATACCTGATGCTTCAGAGGAAGGTGAGTCCCCAACCTGTGATCCTGGCTGTGCAGTGCTGTATGCCTAGAACAAGGGAGGAAGGTTCTCAGGGCCTGTCGTGTGTGTGTGTGTGTGTGTGTGTGTGTGTGTGTGTGTGTGTGTGTGTGTGTGCGCTCTATCTGCCACCAAGATACCAAGCACTCACCTATGTGTTTATTAGTAGGCTTAGAAATACCTGAGTGATGGTCTATATAGCCTAACCATACCAGATCCCTGTGCACATACATAAACCATAGCTAAAATAAAAGTACCCCCACCCCCTGAACCTCCTCATCCGAGCGCATGATCATTTACATTTTGTGTTTATGCACTGGTGGTGCTCAGCCCCTGGGATACCTACCATGAAGCAGGCTATACGGGGTCGATCGTAGCTGTCATGAGAGAGAGACACGTTTCCCACAGGCTGATCTCATGTCAGAGTGTATAATCTAGCACATGTCATCCAGGGATCGGAGTCCTTTGCCAGAGGCATAATCAAGACTTCGCAATGTCCCTGTCAGGTGGGCTGAGAGGTGTGGTCTGACCACGTGACTTAATTCCAGCTCTGATGGGGTGCCCCTTTGTGGTTTTGGAGGTGGCTGGGCAAGGCACTTCACCTCTCGGAGCCTCTGTAAATCGGGGCCTTAATCTGTGAAGATTAATTGGTTAAGGGTTGCAAAGTTCTCTGCAAGGGCCCAGTGATGGGGCTCACTTAGTTTTTATTGGCTGCTGTTTTGTTTCTTAGATGGTGGCTCTTTGAAGTATCAAATTGGGATAACAATTGAGGAAAGCGAGACCAAAGATGGTGACTCATTCCCAAAGTCACACCTAGAGAGGGCATGTCAGAACTGTGAAAAGAACCCTGGTGTCCTGATTCCCAGGCTCCTGCTCTGTTAGCCCGGCCTCAGAAATGGCTGGATGGGCAGTATGCCCATAGGGGAAGGGGGAGACCAGAGGGAGTGACTTGTGGGAGAAAGGGACAGGAGGCATCTGTGTCTATGTGGGCCTTTCAGGCCCTTTGCTGTGCAACATGCTGATAGATGCACCAAGATCTCCTTTACGTGACTGAATCTTCCTCTTCTCTGTGCTTCCTGCCGACCGGCAGTGTGCGGCCAAGCAGCGGCGGGCACGGAGGACGAGGGGGAGGCACAGGCTGGCTGGATCGAGGGGGCAGCCATTCTCTTCTCGGTGATCATTGTGGTGCTGGTGACGGCCTTCAACGACTGGAGCAAGGAGAAGCAGTTCCGGGGCCTCCAGAGCCGGATTGAGCAGGAGCAGAAGTTCACGGTCATCCGCAAGGGGCAGGTGATCCAGATCCCTGTGGCCGAGATTGTGGTGGGGGACATCGCGCAGATCAAATACGGTGAGTGGTGGGAGGGGAGCCGGCCCACAGAGAGTTGACCTGGTCAGTTCAGGCACTCCTACCCCCTCCTGTGCCTGTCTCGCACCTTGCCCCTTCCCTCCTTGAGTTGGCTCAGTCATGGAGCTGCCCACAGTAGAAACTCAGCCGCCGGCTGCCCCCACTTGTCCCAGCATGCCTCAGGCCTGACCTTATAGGGGCTGGTGTCCGTGAAGGATAATGTCGCTAGCTCCACTCTCCCTGCCAACTTTCACCCTGGGCTCCTCACGCACAGAGGCAGCGGTTGGTGCTAAGCTGAGCTCTGTGAAGTGCCTCGTGCTGTAGCCACTTCCCCAGCGGGGACTCTCACCAAATTGCTTTTGCTCAGGGTCATGCTTTCATTGCACTGAAGAAAAATGTTTCTCCAGTCAGCCATCTTCTCCCCCCACGTCCCTTTGCTGTCCATCACCCACCACTGGGAGTTCGTCTCCACAGCTACGCTGTAAGGAGTGATTTGGACAGACAGCATGGTGCTTCCTCGTGTGGTTTTGGTTTGTTTTCCCCCATCACCGTTGTGCCACAGCTTATCCATGCCTTGGGTTTCTGGGTAATCTCCCTGGCATCAGGAATTCTTCAGGCCTTGCCTCCCCAGCCGCAGACTGAGAAAAGGGCAGGATGAGCTTTGTGTCGGGCACAGACTGGCCTGTAACGTGTTCCCTCCTCTCTCAGGTGATCTGCTGCCCTCAGATGGGATCCTGATCCAAGGCAATGATCTGAAGATCGACGAGAGCTCTCTGACTGGGGAGTCGGACCACGTCAAGAAATCAGTGGATAAAGACCCCATGCTGCTTTCCGGTGAGGCCACCAGACGTGACCTGTGACCCAAGCCCTCCACGCTAGGGCTGGAAACCCCAGCCAGCTGCCCAGCCTCTGGCTGCTTTGGGGTTCGGCAGGATTCATGTTCAGACGACCCAGTGCTGGTACCCTCCTAATGCCGGCACAAGTTAGACCAGGTTCTGCGTGCCCATCCCTGGAGCATGGGCAGCAGGAGATGGCTAGATCCCTTCTGCCCATTTGTGGTCCTGGCACAGCATAGAGTGGCCCCTCAGCTACTGAACAGACCAAGAATGGTCTTTGTGGATGACCAGCCTTGGAGGGCGAATCCCCTTCCAGAGCAGGGGCAGCAGCAGAACAAGCTTCTGTTGCCCATTGCTCCCTGCCAGTGTGCTTCACCCCTGTCCTGGAGGGGTTTCTGTAGTGTGGAGGCATGCAGCTACTATGTGGGTTGGGGCCAGTATAAGAATCTAGCTAGACTGACCGTTGTGATGGCGATGCCTGTCCCATGGGAACCTGGAATGAGATCCACTTAACTTAAAACGAGGCTCTGAGCAGCCGTCATTCAAGCAATAACTTTGGGTCTCGGTTGACCTGGGCCAGATTTGAACTGGTGACCCAGAAGCAACAGGCTCTGTACCCCATCCCCCTGAGTCAGATAGTTTCTCGTGTTAAAATAGGAAGTTGACTGTTAACGTTGTCTCTTCCTGGCTCATGTTTTCCCTTCCCCTCGGTGCTTCATTCCCCTGGCCAGGTACCCATGTGATGGAGGGCTCCGGACGGATGTTAGTCACAGCTGTGGGCATCAACTCGCAAACTGGAATCATCTTCACTCTTCTGGGCGTGGGAGATGGGGAGGAGGAGAAGAAGGTGAAGAAAGGTAAGGAGATCTCTGGGAGCCCAGCTCTTTCCTTCTGGGATGCAGTGAGCTGTGTCCATGGCTGACAGCTGAGGGGGAACACGCAGGCCCGTTTAGTGTGAGTGACTGAGCTGGGCCTGTCAAGCCTTAGGAGATGAAACTGGGGGAATCCCACTTCTGCCACCATCCGGTCATGATGCAGCGAACGCAGGGAGCACGCAGCATGAGAAGGCCCCTTCCATGCTTGGGCACCTCGGGAGCTTGTGGGAGCAGGGCTTCAGAGGCAGAAAGGGCGTGGCTCTGGAGTTGCTATCAGAGCTGGCTTTGGCAAGGAGGCTGTTGATGGGGTTACTATTGCTCCAGGCCCGTGGCGGGAGGTGACTGATAGCTGAAATGATCCATGTCCTTCAGACAGTCCAGCACCCGAGGGCTTCACCAGCAGCTTCTTTCTTTCTCTCTCCATTTGTTTTCTCTCTCTTTTTCATCCAAAGACATACTCCCCAGCCCCAAGGGTTGACCTGGCAGTGTGGGGGTGGGGAAGGACGGCTAGGAGGACTTGCTTTGCTCCGCAGTCTTGACATCCTCAGATGGTAGGAGTTTGTGCAGGGAAAGGGTCACTCCTGGCTCTCTGACTTCGGTGGGTGGGGAAGTGCTCCTTCAGACCCCCCCTCCCAACATCGCATTAGGCTATTGCGAACCTTGAACCCATTCCCATCCCAGCCACCCATTTTCCCCAGGAAAATGCTGTGGGGCCTTGCGGTTAGAGGGTTCAGCCCTTTGCTCTGTCCACTCACTGGCTCCAGGTCGCTCATAAGCCCCTTGCAGTGGTATGAGCTACAGCGCTAGGCTGATCCCCGTGCTGCTGTCTGAATCCCTGGTGTTCTGAAGGCCGACTGCACTCTGGGGCGGAGCCCGTGTGTGTGTGTGTGTGTGTGTGTGTGATGCAGTGTGTGCCCACAGGGTCGGGGAGGGGGGCACATCTTGTCAGGCTGCGTCGCTCACCTACGCAGCACCGACTGTGCCAGAATCCAAACACTGCCCTTCCACCACTCCGATGTCTTGCTGCTTATTCCACCCACTCCGCCCCGATCCCTACCGATCACAGATGGCTCAGAACCGTGGAGCCTCCTTTCTGGAGCTCCGAGATGATCCAGCCACTCCCCACTCGCTTTGGGGTTTACAGGGTGCTCGAAAGAGGCCGGAGCTCATTTGGGGGGGGGGGGGGGGGCTTGCGATGCAGCGTCGTGGCATGATGGCCTTCGCGGCAGCATGTCTCCATGCAGGCAATTCATAGCCCTGCCAAGCTGATTGGGCCAAGACTTGGCTTTGGGCACATAGGCAAAGCATCACAGTGCTTTGGGGGAGCCCCATCTTCGGAGCTCGGGTCTATGGGGAGAGTGGCGGGGCTCCCACATAGACAGTCTAAAACTCCTCCCACTCCCCACCTTCTGATTATTTATTTTGTATTGTTTGTCCTGCCTCAGGACAAGTGACTCTGCTGGCCAATGGCTAGAGGAGGCTGGGCACAAAATGGGGCTGGAGGGTTGAGCTGGAAGAGAAGCCTGTGGGTGCATCGTGCCCTTGTACTTACATCGCAATCTGCTAGGCAATGACGCTCGAGCCCCCTGGGCTTTGCCGCCAAACAGAAACCAGACAGGGAGTCAGATCCTCAGCTGGTGTAAATCAGTTTAGGTCTATGGGAGTCCATGGATCAACACCAGTGTACACTAGCTAAGGATTCCAGCTTCTGAAAGTGTGTCTGGTGTTTCCTTGCTCCCTGGTAGAGGCCAGGGTGTAAGTGGCAGAAGGTATGTGGCTTATCAAAGCAGCCCAATGCTCCCTCGCACGCGGTCCACAGAACAGGCTTTTGTGCTCTCGATCCGCTTTGGCAAACCATCCGGGGATTAGTAAAAGGGACCGGATGATGGGCTCTCCGCCGTCTCCCCTACAGAATGGCTGCTAATGGACAGTGCTTGTCAGAAGGATTAAGGAGGACAAGGCAGAGTGAGTGGAGAGGCAGCCGTTCATCTCCCCTTCCGCTAGCCAGACAATCCTGTCTCTCTCATCTCCAGAGAATCGCTCCTCTTGCTCAGGGAGTAGTCTTCTGTCTCGCTTTTGAAGCTGTTCCTTCTGTCTCAGGAAGTGGCGCCCAACTTCTTATTTATTCTGCTTCCTGAATGTCGCTTGGCATTTCCCCTGTCCCCGGGCTGTAGCGTTTGCTGACCGTGCTTGACATCCGGTGCTGTCCTCAGATGTGGAAAGCAGGGGATGGGTGGGCCGAGGGTGTTGTCTCTCGGGGCCCATTTCTCTCCATATCACTGGGCGGGGGGTTGTCTGGATAAATAGTCCAACTTTAGACCCACCAGGCAAAGCCCCTCCGTCCTGCAATGCAGATTTGTTCCCAACAGCTCTTGGCTTCTTGTTACTGTTTGTATCACAGTAATACCCAGGGACCGTAGTCCTAGTCAGGGTCCCATTGTGCTCGGAGTCGTGCATTCACAAAACAGACAATTCCTGCCCCAAAGAGCTTCCAAACTAAGTCTAAGACTGTTTCATTGTTACTTGTATTGTGGTAATCCAGATGGGTTGTCTGAGCTGGAGCAGTTTTTAGACGAACAGGAACTACGGGCTTGATGCAGAAATCAGCATGTGGATCTCTGGCCGGCGTTCTGCACTTCCAATGATCACAATGCAGGTCCCAGCTGAGATCAGGTTCCCTTTGTATTAGGTGCTGTACAAACACATAGACAACCCCACTCATGACAAGCTCATACACTAAAGAGATGAGACCACAGGTGGAAGAAGTGAAGTAGTATTTTCTCCATTTCAGATTGGAAATTGAGGCACAGGGAGATGGAAGTGACTTGCCCAAGGTGTCACGGAGTCTGTGGCAGAGCAGGGAGCTGAGCCCAGAGCTCCTGAATCCGACCCCAGTGCCTTACCCACGAGACCAGCCTTCCTCTGGTAGAGACTTCCCCTGCCCTGTGGCTAAATGCTCTTTCCAGCAGCAGGGAGAGGAGGGTTGAGACCTGGCAGGAGAAATCCCCATTGGCTTTTATGGGTGGGCGGCACCTTTGATCTCCTGAGTCCTGGCCAGTTACACGGAGCCCAGCAGCTGTGTGGGATTCCTGCTGTGTGAGTGCCAGTGTAGAGAGAGCACCCAGGGTGTGTCCTGCCAGCAGGGACGTTAATGTCGAGAACCGTGTGCTCAGCACTCCACCCTTTTTCTCTTTGTCTGAACAGGTAAAAAAGCAGGAGCCCCTGAAAATCGCAACAAAGGTAACCAGCCTCTCCATCCTTTGAACCAGCACCACACTAACTACCAAGCATTCCTCCTTCCTTCTTCCCATGAGTCTGTGCTCTTCGCCGCTGCAGCGGGAATCTCGCCTTGTTGTCCCAGAAGAGGGTGTAACAGTCCCCACAGTGCTAACCTCCACGCTTCCTTTACCCCGACCCCCAACCATCCCGTCCAACTAGGGGCCAGCCTCAAACCCCAGGTCTGTGCTGCTGGAGTTGCAGCGCCCTCTGCTGTCAGCCTAGGGTTCTGATGGCAGGGGTTTGATTTTTTCCCCCCCACCATTGGTGCTGTGAGTGGGGGATGATGGTTCTTTCTGTGCCCCATGCGGTGGCCTGGCCTCTTCTGGGAGGAAGACAAACAACAGCACATTGAGATCTGTGGGGCAGGAAAAGTGGGAGAGTGGAAGGGGGAAGCCCCATTGTTCAGGGAGGCTTAACATCAGCCTAGACATAGACCGTTGGGACTATCTGCCCTGGATGGTTCTGCCCTGTCTCTGATCTGGGATATCAGTTTCCACTGCCACTTTGTACCAGCAGGAAATTGACCACGTGGGATTGTTCTACAGCACAGCAGCTAGTGGTTCCTCCCTCCATTGTTCCTGGATGAATGGGACATGGAATCTAGTGAGGAGAGTGCTCCGTGGCAAATGGGGTGGTGGGGACGGGGTTTTAGTCTGAGCATGAAGTGCTGCTCCCCTCCCCCAAGTTTGGAACTGGATCAGTGGTGGGTTTGGCCTGTGAAACTGTTACACCCTGTTCTTCTCATGGCCTTTTTGAATCAAAGTGAGCGTCTACTCCTCCAGTATGTTTCTCACAGTGTTCTTTCCAGGCTGTGTAGAGGAAGCCCATTTCTGCACCTGTCTGTTTCTCCACCTCTCTCTCTCTCTCACTCTCAGCAGTTTACGTTTCCTTCCTTCCAATCTGACATGTTGGGTTGTTTTGGGTTTGTGGGTGTTCTGGTTTTGTTCCCTCCTCCCCCCCATTTCTGTTCTGTCTGAAAGTCCTAACCATGGAGGTCACAATTTTGGAGCAACCGTGAGTTCTTCTGAATCCATAACACTTTGGTAGTGGAGGCTAGAAAGGGGAATCTGCTCTGAAACAGTTGGATCCGTATGTGAACCACGACTTGTCTGAGTTGCTTGGATTTTTTTTTAAACCCAAGAACAAGAACTGAGATGAAGCAAATAACTTCCATTATTATTGTGGGGTTTTCTACTCGTCTTCACACCCACACACCCACCCACACCCACACCCACACACCACTTCCTGTTTCGTTGGTGCTCTTTGGGTTCAAATACTCACAAGTGTAGGCCAGCGTAGCTCTATAGACCTGAGGGGGAGCTATATCTGGCTGCACCATCTGAGGATTTGGCCATTTTATGTCTTAAGGATCCTAAAGAAATTTTTGGGCTGGATCACAGAGGGCTGAGGGTAAAGGAGCCGGTTCACTCCTCCGCATTAATGAGTCAGTCTCCACCCCCAGTCCTTAAACTTCCCTCCCCTCCATTCCACCCCCTCGAATGCTGTCTGCGTAAAGTGACTCCCGCTGAGCTTCCATGAAGGCATTAGAGAGATCATCCTTGGCACGTGTATAGAACAGGGGAACTGAGGAAAGGAAATAGCTTGTGGAACTCATTGTCACTATCTCCTGGAGGCGAAGTGCTTAGCAGGATTCCAGAAAGTACAGGACATGCATATGGATGTTAATTATCTGGAGTTATAAAATTTAGGATTAAAGATGACCAAGTGTTTTGGAAGGGATCTAAAGCGTCATGCTTCAGGGCATCAAGCAGCCTCCACTGGGGGTTAGGAGGAAACTTTAATGTATTCCATAATGCCCTAGTGTAGGGGTTCCTGCACCTTCCTCCGAAGTAGCTTGTGCTGCTGGCCACTGTGGGCGAGAGGATCCTGGATTATCCTGTAATCCGATCCAGCCTGGCCATTCTGATGCTCCTGTATTCAAAGGGCTTTACAAACACTTAGCAAATTAAGTCTCCTAACATAACCATGTAAGGTAAGTATCGTCAGCTGTATTTCACAGATGGGTAAACTGAGGCACAAGGCAGTGAAGGGGACTCTTTCCCAAGACCGCCCAATCAGGGTCACTGGCAGAGCTGGGACTAGAACCCAGGAGTCCCATACCCTACTAAGGCTGTCCTTCCTCCCCGGTGTAGTCAAGTAGAGACGTTTTTTCCTTACCTGGGAAGTGGGGTTGGGAGGGCAAGTGAGCAGATCCCACGAGCTGTTCCAGGCACTTGCCCTATGGGGCGGTGGGGCAGGCTCCCTGGGATTGTGTAGGCTTTAACCTTTAGTGTTTGCCTGTGTGGGCTAGGGGAGTCTTTTTTGCTCTAGGTTTCTTTTCTCTCTCTCTCTCTCTCTCTCCCTCCTCCATCTCTGTCAATGGCGTCAAAAGCTTTCCCCCGCTGCCCCTCCCACTCACCCACTGTGTCTCTTTTGCCCCCGGGGTGTAGCTAAAACTCAGGATGGCGTGGCCCTGGAGATCCAGCCCCTGAAGAGCCAGGAAGGGGTGGAGAATGAGGATAAGGAGAAGAAGAAGGTGAAGGTCCCGAAGAAGGAGAAATCGGTGCTGCAAGGGAAGCTCACCCGTCTGGCGGTGCAGATTGGGAAGGCAGGTGAGCCTGGATGAGGTGGATCTCGGCTCTCGGACAGCTCCACACTGGGCTTCTCCCCCGTGATGTAGTAGTGGCAGGATGTTCCACTAGATGTATTGGCTGTGACCGTGAGGGACAGACAGCGCTGGTTAGAGACTGGCATGGTGTGAGACGGTCCCTCAACTGGCTCCGCTGCTGCCCCTCAGTCCTAACCTGCAGCACATCCTGCTGTTCCATCCTTGGATCCCCACACTCAGCTTTGCTGACGCCCCTTCATCTCACCAGTACCCCCTGCTATTGCTGGCTTGGGGACTCCCCAGGCCTATCTCTGCTCATGCCCCTCAGTCCTGAACTCCAGCTCTCCCCTGCCATAGTCTAGTCCTAGGTCTCCACATAGCTCTGCTAATGCACCTCCATTTTCACCTGCAGCCCCTCGGCTAGTCCAGCCCTGGGAGTCCGTGGGATCAGAGACCCTGCTGTGAACACACTGAAATGCCGGGGCAGGTTTAGGTGTGGATGGACACGCAGGCAAAGAGCCCTCAGGGCTCATTCTGCACAGGTCACTTCAGCAGGGTTCAAGGCCCAGGGAAGCAAAGCTCCAAGAAACTCCTGTCAGCGCGGCTTTCCCATCTCGATCCCCAGCCTAGGAGTGTTGGGGGAAGTGCCTGTTGCTGGGAGGTGGGGGCATCGCTACAGGTCCCGCTGGCCTCTCACCTGTCTCCTCCCCTAGGACTGATCATGTCGGCCATCACGGTCATCATCCTGGTGCTGTACTTTGTGATCGACACCTTCGCGGTGCAGCGCAGGCCCTGGCTGGCGGAGTGCACCCCCATCTACATCCAGTACTTTGTCAAGTTCTTCATCATTGGTGTCACTGTGCTGGTGGTGGCCGTGCCTGAGGGCCTGCCCCTGGCTGTTACCATCTCCCTGGCCTACTCAGTCAAGGTGAGGCCACAGCCTGGGCGGGGAACGGTGGGGTGACTGTGTTCACCACGAGGGCAGGGGTGGTTCCCCCTCACCAGAGGGCTGGGGCTGGGGGAGTGTTGTGCGGAGGACAGTAGTGGGTGCCCATCTTCACCAAGGCGTATAGAGGGAGCGCTATGTTCACGATGGCTAGACGGGCTTTGGTGGGGCAGAGTGCAGCTGGGGCTGGCTCTCCTCCCCACAGGAAGGCCGGGAGCGGAGGAGGCAGAGGCCTGTTTTTTCCCATCTGTTGTGCAGTGAGGCCAGCACTGAGCCGTGTTAGCTGCTGGGTGGGGAAAGGGACTCTCAATTGCTCTGCTGCTATTCCCCTGCCCAGCGTCCTGTTCTCCCAAACAAACCCTCTCTTCCCCTCGTTCTAAGTAAGCCAGGAGCCTGGCCCGGCACTGCTGGGGACGCACGTGGCAATAGTGGTTCCTGCCAAGCCAGCGGAGAGCCCCAGAGTGGAGCTGGGAGGGCATGCTGGTGTTGTGCTGGCTCTATAGAGATGGCATCCCTCGCTGAGGTGATGCTGAGTGCAGCGGCCCACGGACCCCCAGTTCCTCTGTGTTCCCAGTGCCCTTGGCTCCAGAATCTGCCTGCCTGTGGGGTGCGAAGCATGGCTGTGCGCCCTGTGAAGACACGGGTGGGGAGAAGCCTACCTGCCTCTTAACGCTTTCACTGCCTGTCTTGCGCCCCGCTGCAGAAAATGATGAAGGACAACAACCTGGTGAGGCACCTGGACGCCTGCGAGACCATGGGCAACGCTACGGCCATCTGCTCGGACAAGACGGGCACGCTCACCATGAACCGCATGACCGTGGTGCAGGCCTATGTGGGTGACACCCATTATCGGCAGATCCCCGACCCTGAAGCCATCCTGCCCAAGGTCTTGGACCTCATCGTCAATGGCGTCGCCATCAACTCAGCTTACACGTCAAAGATCCTGGTGAGTTGTCCTTCCTCTGCTACTCTGACAGCACTGCTTCTAGCCCCTCCCAGAGCTCAGGTGGCTGGCGACCATCCAAAGGAACAGCACAGGAAAAACACGGGGCTGTGATAGGATATGGGGGATGGGGTGTAAGATCTACTCCCTGGTGAACAAGGGTTTAAGAGCAGCTTAGCACCCTTTGTGTCCTCTACACAGCTGGTCAGAGGATCTAGTTCAAATAGGTATGAATGGCCCCTGTTATGCAGGAGGTCAGACTAGATCAGGGTAGGCAACCTATGGCACGCATGCCAAAGGCGGCACGCAAGCTGATTTTCAGTGGCACTCACACTGCCTAGGTACTGGCCACCGGTCTGAGGGGCTCTGCATTTTAATTTAATTTTAAATAAAGCTTCTTAAACATTTTAAAAACCTTATTTACTTTACATACAATAGTTTAGTTATATATTATAAACTTATAGAAAGAGACCTTCTAAAAACGTTTAAATGTATTACTGGCACACGAAACTTTAAATTAGAGTGAATAAATGAAGACTCGTCACACCACTTCTGAAAGGTTGCCGACCCCTGGACTAGATGATCAATGGTCCATTTTCCCCTTAGAATCTGTGACTTTCCGTCACCTTGCACAGGCTTTTACACTGATGCGGTGATATGTGATGGCGCGTGCAGAGAGTCTGAAACAATGGGCCAGGTCCCCAGCCGGGGTTTACACCTCTTAGTGCTCCGGGGCTGGGGTTGACCTCAGTGGTGCTATCCTGATTTGCACTAGCCAAGGATCTGGCTCCAGAGCTCTAAGAAGTGGAATCTACTCCCATTCATCTTGGTGCGTTAACTCTGGACCCTGCTGATCACAATCTAAAAAATTCAACATCCATTCTATCCCTGCAGATCAGACTTCCAACTCCTCCCCCTTCCCCCATCTCAGTGGGCCTGGCCGGGAAGATTTTATTGACTTTTATTCCCCCCCTTTCTGCCCACTTTGGGAACTTCTTAGCCACCAGAAAAGGAAGGGGGTCTCCCGCGGCAAGTGGGAAACAAGACGGAGTGCTCCCTGCTGGGCTTCGTCCTGGATTTGAAGCAAGACTACCAGGTGGTTCGGAACGAGGTGCCAGAGGAGAAGCTCTACAAGGTCTACACCTTCAACTCGGTGCGCAAATCCATGAGCACGGTCTTGAAAAACTCGGATGGCAGCTTCCGCATGTACAGCAAAGGGGCCTCTGAGATCATCCTACGCAAGTAACTACCCTCCCCTCCTACGTTGCTGAGTAAGCCATTCCCCTGTTGGAGCCACTAGTGGTGCTTCTGAATGCAAGTTCTCCAGCTGTGCTCCACAGGCCACTGATGGTCTGGGGAGCCCTTCCCAGAATGAACCCAGCATTTTGGGGGCGGGGGGGTATTGCAGTGGGGAGGGAAGATATGTGAGCGATCTCTCATGTGGACATACCTGCAGAACAGAGAATAATAATCCCTAGTTCTTCTATAGCACTTTTTTTTTTTTTCATCTGTAGATCTCGAGCACTTTACAAAGGTGATCAGTATCATTATCCCCATTTTACAGATTGGGGAAACTGAGGCCCAAAGAGAGGTGACTGGATTGGTCACCAAGCAGACTGGGAATAGAACCCTAGTCTCCCAAGTCCTGGTCCAGTGCACTATCCACTAGGACACACTGCCTCTGGGAAAGCTTCAGGTAGCACCTAGTGAGGTGAAAGGTTCTCTGCCATCTTTGAGCCTGCATGGGGCAAATAGAAGAGCATTGCCCCATACAAGACAGCCCCGTGGCTTCATCCTCAGTTGCCTGGTATAAAATACAATATGTTAATCGGGGCTCAAGCGGAACCTCTTGGGAGGGAGCTGGACATATTTGCTGTGTAATTATTTTGTCACTTCTACTGCTGCCTTTGCTCTCCTGGCAGCCAAAATGCCGTGCAAGAAGCTGTGGTGGTGTCTGCAGCCAGGTAGTGCCATACATCAGGTAGGGAGTGTGTTCCAGAGAGATTCCCAGCCCAGCTTTGCAGCCCAGAGAATCTAGGCTGGTTCAGGGAAGGAAGCATCCACCTCTTTCTTTCTGTGGGCTCACCTGAAAACTCTTGGGGTTCATGCCTAACGGACAGATGAGAGGGGCTTGCTAAATCTCTGTGGCACAGTCTCTTCTGCTGTGTGGTTGAGGGCTGGGAGGCTTGCGCCTCTCTCTCTAGTTCGTCTGCAGATGCCGAGCCGTCTCTCTGTTAACTTCTGAAACCTCTGCCGTGTGCAGGTGCACAAAGATCCTGGACAAGAACGGGGACCTGCGGGTGTTCAAGGTGAAGGACCGGGATGAGATGGTGAAGAAGGTGATTGAGCCGATGGCGTGCCAGGGGCTGCGCACCATCTGCCTGGCCTTCCGCGACTTCCCTGCCGACGCCGAGCCTAACTGGGACAGCGAGAACGAGATCGTGTGTGACCTGGCCTGTATCACCGTGGTCGGCATAGAGGACCCTGTCCGGCCAGAGGTACCACAACGCCACCTTGACACGGGCCATTCGGCTGCTTTGCTGGCTGTGTGTCCCTTCCCCACCCCGCTGCGGGCATGAGCTCTGTGCCCCTTGGTACGCCGCTGCTGTGGGGTGATGAGTGAGGTGGCTGGGGCATCCGCACCCCACAGAAATGTCCTGCAGTGTGCCGTACATTGTCTCCCCCGGTCCCTGTGCCATGTGAGTGCCTATTCCTGAGGTGCCCTCACTCTATGCCACTATTTGGAGCGCCTGGGGTGTGCACTTCCCTCCCTTGCCTGTATACCAGGCGCCAGTGGCAGGCGTATCCCCGCAAAGGCATCTTGGTCCGTGCCAAGTGTCTGGGCGCGAGCGCTTCTCCAGTGCCAATGTCCAGGGGAAGGGTGTGTTGCCAGAGGTTGCAGAGAAGCCAGGCGGAGAGTGCCACAGGTGAAAGGTTAACAGGCGGGGGGAGGGGGGGGGAGAGGAACTGATTTGCTGCCCCCTAGGGTGGGAGAGTACCTTTTACAGGAACCTGTTTTCCCCAGCGACACCCACCCACTCCTTCCCCCCTGTTCTTTCTCACTGCTCGCCTGGGGGTGACAGACAGATCCCTGGGTTAACGCAATAAGCAGTCCCATGCCTGCCTCTTGATTACATTTTGGAGCCTGCCTCGCTCTCATCTTTCCCTAATTGGACGTTGAAGTATCTGGGCTCAGGAATCGCATTACAGATGCCCAGTCTGCACCGGCTCTGGAGGCCATGATTCAATTTGCTGATTTCTCAGTAATGTTTACACACACACACACTACCCCTGCTCAGGCTCGTTCTGTCTGAGATAAACCCAGGAGCGCAGCGATTTGCTGCTGCAATCAGAGAGGCCAGGCCAGGAGAGGGCTGGGCTGCTGTCAACATGCCATCCTGCAGAGCAGGAGAAATAAAACGTCCCACGTCTTGATTGGATTGCTCATCCGTACCTCAGCAACGGAGGTTCCTGAGCGCTGTGGCATTGTGTGGAGGAGGCAATGAGGTTACGTCTCCCTGGGGGCAGTAGAGGAACGGCACCACAGCCAATTCCAGGAATGGCTTTGAACAGACCTCCTAGAACCGTGGAGAGAACGAGCTACTTGGTTCAGAACCGCTCAGCCAGCGCCTCCTACACCGAGCTTAGAAGTGAGCCGGCTCCTGCCAAACTCTCAGTAACTTGAGTCCCCTGTGCGCAGCCTGGTACGATGGGGTTCCAGTGCTTCTCTGTTCTTCTAAAGTGCCCTTCGCCACAGCGTCTGGGCTCCATAGACCCGATGCGCCATGCCCCGCCTCCCTGCTCCTGTGGAGCAAGATGGAGACTCTCCGCCCTGCCCTCGAGTTAGCCGCCGCCTGGTTCTTGACTCCAGGGGGCCAGTGCCGAATCAACCACCCCATGGGCTTGGAGGACAAGGTGTAGAAGCAGGACTTTGGTCCTTCCTGATCTCTAGTTCTTGGGGATTCCTCCATCTGGGGCCGTCCTCCCAGGCTGCCCTGAGCCTTCCACCCTACGCAGCATCCCTCTGCGTGATCCTGCTGTCAGTGGCCGGCCCAGCCCAGCGGTGTATTGGGACCAAATGAGGCCTGAATTCACCAAAACTCGAACGAACCTCCTACTCCAACACTCTCAAAACATCTCTCAGGCCCACCCTGGGCTCCTTGATCTTCATCCCCTGGACCTTCTCCCTGGATGGGCTCTTCCCAGCTCCCTTGCGCACCCAACTTTCCCAGACGCTGCTCTTCAATTTGCCCTGGCTCGCGGCTGGCCAGGATTCCAGCAATCCTGCCTTAATCTGCCACTCATTCCCAGCGAGGCCTCCTGCTGCATCACAGCTGCTAGCGTGTCCCTTGTAGGCCAGTGTTTCTGTGCCAGTGCCCGTTACCCCCATCCCCCCATTCATGCTGTCCAGGTGGGGCTCCTTGAGTCTGTCTGACCCTATGGGTTTGTTTTTCCCCAGCTCCTCTTTTTTCCGGTCTGTCTCTCTTCCCCCTGTTCCCCCCGGCTGTCTCTTTCCCACAGTGTCTCTCTCTCTCTCTGACCTTGCCCTTAGGTGCCAGAGGCCATCGTGAAGTGCCAGCGTGCTGGCATCACCGTCCGCATGGTGACAGGTGACAACATCAACACCGCCCGTGCCATCGCTACCAAGTGCGGCATCCTGCTGCCCGGGGAGGACTTCCTGTGCCTGGAGGGCAAGGAGTTCAACCGGCTCATCCGGAACGAGAAGGGAGAGGTAGGAATACAGATAAGGGACCCTGCCTCTGTATGAGTCACTCGGGGGCCCTGGGCAATGGACTCCAGGGGCATCTTCAGAAGCATAGCCTGCTGACAAAGGGTGCTGTTAGCTCCGAACCGTAGACCTGGAAGTGCAGCATATGGAGGTAGCCTCTTGCTCCTGCCTAATACGTGGCCTCTTGGACCAAAACTGAGCTGGACCTAGCTGGGTTTTTAATGCTTCGGGTGCTTATCATGGAGAGCTGTCAGCTCAGCTAGCATCAGCTGGGGCTCCTAGCCAGCTTGGCCAGGGACCAGTGACCCCTGGAGGACGCCTGGGCTCTAGACATGCCGTGGGAGAAATAGTTGAGTTGAGGTGAAGGGAACATCCAGTTCTCATTCCCCATCCTGCCCTACCGAATGATCCTTTGCTCTCAATAGAGCTGGACAAAATGTTTCAGTGACTAGTTTATTCACTGTAAAATGCCGTTTCAGGTTGACCGAAACTGTTCAAGAGTTTGGGTCAAATTCCGCCTATCATTTCAGCTGGGGGGAAAAAAGGAGGGAAACTTTTTGGAAAAAGTCGAACTACACCTCTATCTCGATATAACGCTGTCCTCGGGAACCAAAAATTCTTACCGCATTATAAGTGATACCGCGTTATATTGAACTTGCTTTGATCCACCGGAGTGCGCAGCCCTGCCCCCCGGAGCACTGCTTTACCCCGTTCTATCCGAATTCTTGTTATATCGGGTCGCGTTATATCGGGGTAGCGGTGTATTTTAATTGGATATTTTTGCTAAATGAACCATTTTGACTTTGTGTTTTGAAATCGAGCTGGGGAAAAAAACTCCACACCCGAAAACTAAACTAAACCTTTTGGACCCACACTGAATAGTTTGTTTTTCAGTTTTTCTTTTCGGACAGCGAATCGAGTAATCAATGATTCACTCGGCTCTAGTTTTCAAACGCCTGCCTGGCCAGGTGACCGACTCAACGTCTCTTTCTTGGTTGGTCCTGCAGGTGGAGCAAGAGCAGCTGGATAAAGTCTGGCCCAAGCTGCGAGTCCTGGCCCGTTCCTCCCCCACGGATAAGCATACGCTTGTGAAAGGTAAGGGCAACCGGAGAGCCAGCACACATGCTCCTGCACAAATGCCCACAGGGTACGGAACATCGAGCCAGGACTCCTGGGTTCTTTTCCCAGCTCTGCCATTGACTCACTGTGACTTAGAGCAAGATGCTTTTTTCCCCCATCGTCCCTTGTGCCTCACATTTTTTCCCCCATCTGTATAACAAGGCTAATTGGTGCTGATCATCTTCCTAGGGGGGCAGCTGCACCCCCTGGCTTGAAGTGGTTTCCTTCATATACAGGGTTGACAGTTTGGTTCAGTGGCTCTCAGCACCTCCCTCCTCCCCCCCATATAAATAGTTCCAGCACCCTTGCCAGAAGAGATGCTGGATGAGTCTTAAAACAGTGCCTGTCCCCAAGGAGAGAGGCAGCCCTGCAATATTCAGTGGCTGACAGGTGTCCGCGTTAAGAGAAGTTGTGCCACTGTTGTATCATTGCCACTTTGTGCAGATCTAATGATTCCCAGGCCAACTGCTACCCAGTGCAGCTCCATCTGTGCGAGGAGCCCATGCTGGGGCCTGTTTCCTTTGAACCCTGTGTCTGTGTTTCAGGAATTATTGACAGCACTGTCGGAGAGCGGCGGCAGGTGGTGGCCGTGACTGGGGATGGGACCAATGATGGCCCAGCCTTGAAGAAAGCTGATGTCGGCTTTGCTATGGTATGGAAGAACAAGGGTCTTTCTCTGTGTGCTGCATTGTTAGGAAACATCCTATGGATTTGAAGAGGAATGGAAACCTTTATGTGGTATAGGAATCACTCAAAGGCTCACAGGATGTAATACAAGAGATCATTTTAATCATCCTATAGAATTTTATCCCTGCTATAAAATTCTCTATTAAATTCCATAAGATAGTTTTGTAACCATCACCTCCCTGCAAAATTTTTGATTAAGTGCTATAGGATTTTTGCCACAAGGGTCCTGGAAAATATCCCATGCCGAGAAACAATCCTCTTATCCTGGCTTAAAGACAGACCCTCCCTCCTTTTACGTTCTTAAAGGGATATTGTCAGATTAAGAATCATGGCCTTAACTTTCAAACGTGGCTGCTGAAAGCTAATGTCCTAACCCCATACATAGGCACCTAAATAAACAGCCTGGTTTTCATATATGCTTGGGACAATGGTAGGTGCAGATGTTCAGCACCTCTGCAAATCAGCCACATGTATTTAGGAGCCTGACTTAAAGGACCCAGGCCTGGAGTTACTGACCCAAACTTAAAATAAACAACCCCAGATCTTTCTTATCTTTATGATTAATGCATTCGCTTATTTACCCAGAAAGAATTTGAAAATCTAGTTCACTCTGTGCTGTTAACTCTGTTTGCCTACTTTTTTGCATTTCTTTCAAATGGTACCATGAAAATAGACTGGTCATTTTCCCTTGTTTGTAGTCCGTTTTATGTTCAGGTTCGGGTACACTAGCATAAGGCCGCAATGTTTGGGTTGCAGCCACTACAGAGGAATGTATGTATGTTTAAACAAATTCCTTTTCAGATTTTTTTAAACAAAGATCTCTTGGAAGCCATTTTGCAGGCCTTGGATTTTAAAGGGTTTGCAGTCCCATTTAATCCTCCAGAGCCCCTGCAACATCAACATTTTCTCTTGCTCTCACTCATTGATTTAGTCCAAGCAATGGACTTGATCGCTGGCTACAACTAAGGTCTTGAATCTGCATGCTGGACACGGGAGTTCCACAACTGGAGAGGTGACTGGATCGGGGGCTGAAATCTGGTGACCCGTCCTTTTGGGGCTGAATGTTGTGCTGAGAATTGAAAAGGGCTGTCCTGCTGCAGTCTGGGGATAGACTTTCCCACAGGAACAGGAAACTAAGGGCCCCTTACTGCATCTCTCTGACTATGGACTGCGGAGACTGGGAAACAAACAACATGGTCAAAATTCAGTTTCACGTTTGCCCTCCTACCAAAACCAGGGAATTCACAGCTAGGGACAGAATCTCCCAATACCCAGGCTCAACAGGACCCAGCAGGAGAACATTAGGGAAAATGGTTAAGCGGCTCCCACTTAACACATCTCCTGGCAATGGCAGCATTTGTGCAAACTGAGCACCGTCTAGTGCCCACTACTGATTACTGCAGCCTGATCACTTTTAAATATCCATTGTATAGTGCCTTAAATGTATGTGGCACTTTGCAAAACAAACAGAGGGAGTCTGTGCCCCAGAGAGATAGCAGTGGGCACAGGGGTCCACCTCCGTTTGGTGCTTATTGCCGGATTACAGCCTAAATTAAGACCAGAGGAGCCGGGGGAAGTGACAAACACAGGGGAGAGTAATCCTCGGAGACCTTTACCAGCAAATGAACTATATTGGGTGCAATTTTGGGGGGAAGCCCATCTGTTCCTCTGGAGCTCCCTACCAGAGAGAGAGAGCACTTCTGAATCCCAATGGTCTCTGTTTGTATGAATGTTTAGCAAAAAGGATGGAGGGGAAACAGCTACTTTTAAGCCACTTTGTGTGGCTATTAGCCATAGCATTAACCTCCGAAGGCCCACAAGCCTCCTGCTCGGGCAGCAGCATGCCAAGGGCTCGAGGAGGAAGTCACAAGATGGTTCAATATTCTATGCACCCACCACTGTAAAGCCCCAGTTTGGAGGCAAATCAACCCTAAAGCAAATGCTTCTGTTCCTTTACGGAGGTGTAACAGCAGGCAGCATGACCCAGTGTTGAGGACACAGTACTGGGATGAGAGAGCCCAGCGTTCTGTTCCAACTCTGCCTCTGACCTGCGTGACCTTCAGCGAGTTACATCCCCTCCCGTGTACCTCATTTTGTTCCTCCGTAAGATGGGGGCGATGCCACTGAGCGGCCTTGGTCTAACGCTTTGCGATCCACAGATGGAAAGCGCTTGCGTGCTCAGCAGTATTGTTACTACTATTGCTGTGTGCTCCCTTTCAGCACTCTGTGTAGTAAGAGATGCTGGCAGGGGATCCACCACCAGAATTGACAGCCTGCTGTTCCCACGTGGGAAGGAAGGTGCTTGGTGCATGGGACGTAGGAAGCTGTTCCAAGCATAGAGGGTGTCCTGTAAAGATGGAGGCGGGCCTAGTCTGATCTGGATCCAAACCTCCAAGGCTTGTCAGTGTTGTGAGACAGGCCTGTCTCTGGAAAGAAGCCGAGCACCGGTGTGGGGAGATGGACAGTTTGCCCAGTGTCCCCCAACTATACATATAAAACGATGGGTCTAAGTTAGCTGTGACCACTCAAGAAAGAGATCTTGGAGTCATTGTGAATAGTTCTCTGAAACCATCCACTCAATGTGCAGCGGCAGTCAAAAAAGCAAACAATGTTGGGAATCATTAAGAAAGGGATAGATGATAAAACAGAAAATATCATGTTGCCTCTATATAAATCCAAGTTACGCCTGCATCTTGAATACTGCGTGCAGATGTAGTCGCCCCATCTCAAAATAGCTATATTGGAATTGGAAAAGCTTCAGAAAAGGGCAACAAAAATGATTAGGGGTACGGAATGGCTGCCGTATGAGGAGAGAGTAATAAGACTGGGACTTTTCAGCTTGGAAAAGAGACGACTAAGGGGGGATATGATAGAGGTCTATAAAATCATGACTGGCGTGGAGAAAGTAAATAAGGAAGTGTTATTGACTCCTTCTCATAACACAAGAACTAGGGGTCATCAAATGAAAATAATAGGCAGCAGGTTTAAAACAAACAAAAGAGAGTATTTTTTTCAAACAACGCACAGCCAACCTGTGGAGCTCCTTGCCAGAGGATGTTGTGAAGGCCAAGACTATAACAGGGTTCCAAAAAGAACTAGGTAAGTTCATGGAGGACAGATCCATCAATGGCTATTAGCCAAGATGGGCAAGGATGGTGTCCCTAGCCTCTGTTTGCCAGAAGCTGGGAATGGGCGACAGGATGGATCAGTTGATTACCTGTTCTGCTCATTCCCTCTGAGGCACCTTGCACTGGCCACAGTCAGAAGACAGGATGTTGGGCTAGATGGGTCTTTGGTCTGACCCAGTATGGCCGATCTTATGTTCTTATGACTCATCGCCACCCTCTTCTCCACTCTGTTTCCCCTCAAGGGCATCGCAGGCACTGACGTGGCCAAAGAGGCTTCAGACATCATCCTGACAGACGACAACTTCACCAGCATCGTCAAGGCAGTGATGTGGGGCCGCAATGTATATGACAGCATCTCCAAGTTCCTGCAGTTCCAGCTGACCGTCAACGTGGTGGCTGTCATTGTCGCTTTCACAGGGGCCTGCATCACACAGGTAAGGAGGCATGGGGAGCAACCTAGTGGTTAGAACTGGATGGGACTTGAAGCCAGGAGTCCTTGGTTTGGCTGCTGACTCACCATGAGACCTAGGGCAAATCATTTAATCTCTGTCAAATGGGGGGATAATGGTATTTTGTGATGGGAGGGTTGTGGTTAAAATAATCATGGCAAAGTGTCCGGTGAGGAGCCACAGAACAGCAAAGGCAGTGGTGGTGGTTTTATGTATTGAGCGAAGAGACCACGTTCTCCATGGGGGATTCTTCTCCCTCTGCAGGACTCTCCACTGAAGGCCGTCCAGATGCTGTGGGTGAACTTGATCATGGACACCTTTGCGTCCTTAGCCCTTGCCACAGAGCCCCCCTCAGAGTCCCTGCTGCTGCGTCGGCCGTACGGCCGCAACAAGCCCCTGATCTCCCGCACCATGATGAAGAACATCCTGGGGCACGCGGTGTACCAGCTCACCATCATCTTCACGCTGCTCTTTGCAGGTGAGTCTGAGGCCATAGGGGAGGGAGAACCTCCACACCAGCCACCCCCTCTGCCTCTAAACCAGTGAGGTGTAAATCCAGGCAGGCTGCTATCTAATCAAGCTGGGCATGTGCCCACCTACAGTGACCCCAGTTCAGTGAATCACATTGTCTGCACCAGAATCTACTAGGTGCAGAGCTCACACTGTATCCAAGGAAGTGGCTCCTTTCAGCTCTCTACTAAGTAAAGGGTTAATGAAATGAACATTTTTTTTTTTTTTGCTGCTGGAGATGGATTGGCTCCCGGGATTCGTAATTGCCCATAGGACCTTAAAAGTCTAGGTCAGTAGTTCAGTTCTGGCCCTGCTCTGCAGCGACTGCAAGTGGCTGCTGGGTGGGACTCGGGCTAATTTCAAGAGAGTCAGCATCCACAACACAAACCGCAGCTACTGCCTGCTCTAAATGGCCTCCCTCCTTGGCCGCCTCAGCATGTAGGCCGAGAACCCAATGGGCGCTCAGCTCCCCAAGGTGGCAGCTTCATGTCGGGGATGGCAGAGGGCAGCATGAGGTGGGGGAAGGAAGCTGCTAATGATGATCCTCTTGGGACGAAGGGAGGACATGGCTATCTCTGGCTGCCTGTCCGGCATTAAATTCCCATCTGTTTAAAGACCTCCAGTGCCTCCGGTAGGGCCCAACGCGGGGACATATCCTCCCAGGTGTCTGAATGGGCTCTGCCCGGCCTATCCATGATGCACTGCACTTTGCTGATGCCCTCGGTCATGCTGAGACAGGCATCTGTTTCTCCACATTCCCTTAGTCAATCCCCCCATGTTTCCATAATCAAGCTCCTCCTGCAATTAGAAAGCCAAAGTGGGGGAAGGTCCTATCTTTTATTGGACCAACTTCTGTTGGGGAGAGACATGCTTTCAAGCTACACAGAGCTCTTCTTCAGGGCTGGGAAACTGACTCGGGCTATGTCTACAGTACATCACTCACAGCGCACTTCTGGTGAAGACTCTCTAAGCCAATGGGGGAGAGCTCTCCAGTCAGCTTAATGACTCCTGCCTCCATAAGAGGCGGTAGCTATGGGAGAAGTTCTCCTGCCGACTGCGCTGTCTGCACCCGTGCACATCACTCAGAGGTGTGTATTATTCACACCCCGAGCGACATAAATTATACCGAAGTAATCTGTAGTGTACACATAGCCTCAGCGTCCCTGCTAAATTTGAGGTGGAACAGATTGTTTAGCATAAGTAGTTAACACCATTCAAGGTGAAGTGGCCTGTTTATGACTGGAGGGATATAGGGTGGAGAAGGAGGGGGTGGGGGGAAGTAGCTGGGCAGAGGGGGGCTGTCAGTGGGTTACAGATTGTTGGAATATGCCATAAATTCAGTGTTTCTATTCTGTCCATGATTTTTAATGTCTAGCAGAGTAGTGAACTTAAACGCCCAGGATCTTCTTTTCAAGGTGTTGTGCAGGTTTCCTTTGAGGATGAGGACCGATACAGTGATCGCTTTGTGAAAAGTGGTCACCCACAGGTGATGTAGTGTTTTTGTCTTATCGTTGTCCTGTGTGAGTTCATTTGAGAGTGTAGTGATGGTCTGGTGTCACCTACATAGTTGCTATAGGAGCATTTAGTGCACTGGGTGAGGTGACAGGCATGTGTAGGAACCATGGGCTGATAAAAGGTATTACCTCCCCTTGCTTTGTCTCTCTCCAATCGTGGGACCAACACGGCTGCAACAACCCTGCTCGTCCTGCAGTGTCAGTTCAAATTCCAGGTTACGCATGAAGGGGCAGGGAAAAGACGCACAAACTTTCTCTTTCACCTCCTGTCTGGTAGGCGAGAAGTTCTTTGATATTGACAGTGGCCGGAACACGCCGCTGCACTCGCCGCCCTCTGAACACTACACCATTGTCTTCAACACCTTCGTCATGATGCAGCTGTTCAACGAGATCAACGCTCGCAAGATTCATGGCGAGAGGAATGTCTTTGATGCCATCTTCCGGAATCCCATCTTCTGCACGGTGGTGCTGGGAACCTTTGCCGCCCAGGTAACAGCAACGGGCACTGAGAGCAGCGTGGGTGCGTGTGGACGAGAGATAGGTAGTGCGTACTGAAGAGAGGAAGGATGGGGATCTCAGGAGAGTGGGGTTTGATTCTCTGCTCTGCCACAGACACCCTTTGTGACCTTGGGCAAGTTTCTTAGGGTATGTCTACACTACCGCGGTAGTTCGACGGCTGGCAATCGAACTTCCGGGTTCGATTTATCGCGTCTGGTCTGGACGCGATAATTCGAACCAGGAAGTGCTCGCCGTCGACTGCGGTACTCCACCTCAGCGAGAGGAGTACCGCGGAGTCGACGGGGGAGCCTGCCTGCCGCGTGTGGACCGCGTCTGAACCGCGGTAAATTCGAACTAAGGTATGTCGACTTCAGCTACGTTATTCACGTAGCTGAAGTTGCGTACCTTAGATCGAATTGGGGTGTTAGTGTAGACCAGGCCTTAGCCTCTGTGTGCCTCAGTTCCCCACCTGTAAATGGAGATAATAGTCCTTCCTTACCTTGCAGGGTGTTGCAAGGATAATTGCATTAATGCTTATGAGCTCCTCAGATACTACGGTGATAGAGCTAGAAATGACCTTGAAAACTGGGTTTTGCAGGACCAAGGAGTAGTTTGGATCCAGGGTCCATTTTATCCAGAGCCCTGCAGTCGAGGTGGAGCTAGATAAAAGGTTCTGGTTCTGGCCCGACTGGGAAACTTACCTCGCTGGAGGAGTCTGTCTGCTCCCTACCACTACAACCTCATAGGCAAAGCAAGGGCCAGTCCTTTGGTTTCCCTTTGCTCTTTACCCAGCTCCCAGGAGCCAGAACCCAGATGCTGACATGGATGAGCACACAGAGTTTCCATGCGGTTACTCTGGGGTTTGGCGTTTGACAGCTCCGAATTGTACATCCTGTACAAGCCGCTGCCTGGGATGTTAATTTGGTCCTTTTTTCAGTAAAAACGCTTGGCGTGTGCCTAGTTAAGCCTGCCACTCCCTTTTGAGATGGGGAGAATTTGAGTGGCTGGGTGTGTGGCGCAGAAGCCTCATCTCGCAGCATCTGGGGAGCTCTGCTGCAAAGAGCATTTATTGTTGAGAGGGTTTCCAGAGCTGTCCAGACAATGCCCTTTGCTCGGTGTCGCGACACTGGGATATGAGAGGATAAAGCACAAGGAGAGGGAAGTTGTTGTGGTTTCTTTGACCCTTTTTTGGGTCTGAATGAGATACCTGCTCCAATATACTGGCCCGACCCGGGTGCAAACTGGAACGGGATTAGGAGAACTAGTCAAAATCTTCTTATGGTGAAAATTTTTTCCTGGTGAGAAACAGCCTTTTATGTAAATGTCAGTTTTTGTTTTGAAATTTTCCGGTTTTTCAATGAAAACCAGTTGCTGAAAACTTTTTTTTTTTTTTTAAATGGAAGTGACGTGGCGTAGCAAAACTGAACGTTTTCAAGGGGCAAATACTTAATTTCCCTTCAGATGCCTTTGGTGGGAAATTCTTAGCATTTTCCAACCCCCCAAGTTGTAGCTTTGCTGTCCTGCACCCAGTGACACTGAAAGCATCCTGAACCGGCCGCTTGAGGAGGAAGAGACTCCCAAATGCCACGAGACCTCTCTGACTGCGTGTCCCCTCTAACAGCCCCGCGGCGTGTGCTCTTCTCTCCTGCGCTGCAGATCCTCATCGTGGAGTTTGGTGGGAAGCCGTTCAGCTGCTCCGGGCTCACCTTGAGCCACTGGCTCTGGTGCATCTTTATCGGTGTTGGAGAGCTACTTTGGGGCCAGGTGAGGGCTGGGCTGATGACCCCACCCCCACTGTATATTTCCAAACCCACCGCCCCCGATGGAAACATCTTATCACTCTGCATGTACACATGTATAATACTTAGTCCTGCCATGAGTGCAGGGGACTGGACTAGATGATCTCTCGAGGTCCCTTCCAGTCTTATGATTCTATGTATTCAGGAGTTAAAGCCCCCCCTTCCCCCCCTCCCCCCACAAGCACAGCTTGCTTCCTTTTGCTAAAAACAGAGGGAGAGCTCTCCGTCCTCTGGCTGGTGCTGTGAGACGAACATCTTCTCTCCCCCCCCCCCATATATATCCTGGGGGAGTTGGAGGGAGTGCTGCTCTAGGCTGGCAGATGAGGGCTCTCCCTCTTTGTAACTACTGCCTTGTGAGCAGCTCAGGGCCACAGGCGAGCCAGCCTGAGCAATACTGATGGGGAACTCTGGGGGGATGGGGAGCAAAGATGTCGCGTCCCCGGGATGAGGAAGCAGCTCCATTGGTACAGATGATGGCGAGGGATTAACCCATGGGTCCCCGTGTCTCTGTAGCTGATCTGCAGTGTTCCGACCAGCCAGCTGAAGTTCCTAAAGGAAGCCGGACACGGTACCACCAAGGAAGATATTCCAGAGGAGGACCTGCCGGAGGACATGGATGAGATTGACCATGCTGAAATGGAGCTGCGGCGGGGGCAGATTCTGTGGTTCAGGGGCCTCAACAGGATACAGACTCAGGTACCGTGTTGGGCACTGAGGTGCCACTTCCTGTTTTCCCAAGGGCCCTGGCCGAAGTGATCTAGAGCCCTCCTGTTACCTGTGCAGCTCCTCGTGGCCACGGTAACACTTCAGCCCCTCCAGGGTCTAGAATTCCCACTGCCAGTGGCTTTCTGAGTTAGCGCCGATCAGCGAGCCAGGCCTGTGGGCATGCACTGCTGCTTAGCTGCGTGTGCACAGCATGCCTGCTTCCCAGTGGGGCCGGGGCTACAATGAGAGTAGGGGTTGTAGCTACTGTGGGGAGGGATCTTCGTGCCTTCCAAAGCTGTGGGGGGAGGGGCTCAGAGCTGCATGGCCCTCGGTGCTAATGGGGCTTGGGCAGGTGACCATGTCACCGTAGATGGTGCAGCTGGATGGATATTATTCAGCCTTTTTCTAAGCATCGTCTGCAGGATTGCTGCTCCCCGAGTGGGAAGTAACTGCTGGGCAGCCTTAGCCAAGCCCTGATGAAAGATCCTGCTCTAGGAAGGCCCCGTCTACCTGCATTCGGGATGGAGTTGAATACGCTGCGGGAGATGGGGCATTTAGCACCCAGATTCTCTCCTTGTTTCTACGTTGCAGGTGTGTGAATCCCATTCGATAGGGATCAGAGCTCCACCCCTTTCCCTTCCCCACCTGTCCTCTTCCCATTGACTTCAGTGGCCTTTGGATTGAGCCGTTTCAAACCCCAGGCTCAAGATGAGGACAGCAGCCCCAGCTCAGCAGAGAGCCAGGCTGGCTTAGTTTGGTGGAGTAGCAGAGCTGCTTGTTGGGACTTGCCACTCTTGAATTCCCATCTCGGAAGTTGAGGGTCTTCCTTGCCAGCTGAATGCCCGCTGGCCTCGGTCAGCTGTTGCACAAGAATTATTGGCTGAGTTGGAGGCGTGTTGGCTTTCGCCTCTCTGGAGCCAACACGGTCTCTTGCGAAGGCGGCCAGAGCAGCGTGGTGGTGGCCCGGACCAGGGTGACTTTTCACACTCCCTCCCCATTGGTTTTATTTATCTTCTTCCCTGCTGCTCCCCCAGTCTCCTGATAAGTCCCCACTCGTGGGTCCTCTCTTCTTTATCTACTGTCCCTCGTGCTGTAGCTACAAGGGGAGGAGAATTGTATGAGGAAAAGAAGCCTGGTTTGGGTTTCTTTAATAGTTTTTCCATTGCAGTTTTAAAAACCTCACTGACTTTTTTTTTATTGTTTTTGCCGAAGAGCATATTTGTCCTTGGGACCCTCCTCTGCTTTTTCCCCCTGAAAGGAAGCGTCTCATCCTGAAGAATACATCATGCACATGAGCTGCTCACATTTCTCTACCAGCTGTTCCCTTCTCAATATTTCTCTTGTTAACAGTCCTCTCCCTGCCCCCAGAGCCCCCTCTACTCCATGCTGATGGAGGCTTTCTCTGTCCCTCTCACCTCCTGCCCCACACTGGGAAGGAACAAGGCTGGGGGTGAAGAGGCGGGCGGCAAAGGCCAAAGTGAGGAATGCCATGCCCAATGACTTGCAAGCTCCTGAAGCATGCTCCCAGCACTGCTAGCCCCTAGCAACGGGCTCTCCTCCTTGCTTTCCTGGCTCAAATGCCGTGCTAGGAAGCTCGTGAATTCAGCGTGGATGTGAGGAACAGAGAATCCCCGCTCTTCTGCAAATGGCACGTTCATTCCACCTCCTCGTCTCCTCTGGGTATTTCCCTTGTGTTGGCCTGTCTGTTCTTCCCCTACCCTCCGGCGTCCTGGCTGCAGATTGGGCAGTTGCCTAATAACATGAGACGTCCGGTTGGGAATAGCAGGGGCTTTTCAGCCCCTTGAGGGAGGCCCAGCATCTGTCGACCTGGAGCATCGCCATTGCCCTGGCTCCAGCTAAACAAGTCTTGGGGGGGGAGGGAAGGGGAGGAATTTGATAGTCTGAAAGTGTCTTCCTCAAAGGCCTCTGGGAAACTTACCTGGCTGGAGGAGTCTGTCTGCTCCCTACCATTACAGCCTCATAGGCACAACAAGGGCCAGTCCTTTGGTTTCCCTTTGCTCTTCACCCGGCTCCCAGGAGCCAGAACCCAGTGATGAGACACAAGGGGGAAGGGAGTTATTGAAGGGAGTGGGATAACGGCTGAGCTACCTTTGGTTATTGTCACACATTTATTTTTCCTTCCCATCTCTTCCGCCTTTGTCAAAACCCTGCTTTACCAGAGCAGGTTCTGAGGGGCTGCGGATGCTTCCCTCTGGCGTCTGAGTCTGGTGGAAATTTCAAAGTGAAATTCCTCCGGGGGGGGGGGGTGTCATTCGGGTGGGAGCTCTGGGCAGTATCTGCAAGGCAGAGTAAGTCCATGTGTGGCACATGGAAAATATGATAAACCCAAGAAAAAATGTCTCCTGAGACCCATATCTGCCAGGCTATATCCTCCTGGCTTTGTGCAGTGGTTTCTTCTTCCCTATCCAAAGCAAGCAAAGACCCCCACCCCATGTTCACCTTTTCTTTCCACCACAAAGGCTACTAGAGGTTTCTGAATGTGAAGATACCAATCTGACCACCTCCACTCCTCCTGCCTAGGGACCCTGCCAGAGTTACCATCCGATTGTTAAATGTACAAGGGATAAGGAAGGAGCCATGTTGTTTTGCATGTTTCAGAATCATGCAACACACTTGGAATGAGAATTTTAGGGTGGCTGCATTTCAAAGAAACGAGGGAAAGAGGGGGCTGGGGGCACTTCATGGAATTGAGGTGCTGAGATGAGGCCTCAGTATTCTTGTGCACGTTGGATTCGTGAAGCTTGGTCACTGTTTCAGTGCAGGTACCCGCTTAACAGTGGCCAACCAGCAAAAGGTCCCTAAGTCCATTGGACTGGGAGATGTGCCCACATGGGATTCGCATACAAGTCCTATTTTACCCATTGAACTTATGGTTCATACAGCCTTAGATGTGACACTTTTTTTTGCAGCACATAAGAAATGCATGTGATCCACACTAAAGCCACGTGTATGTGGTTTTAAAAAAATATTGGAGCGTGGCCCACATTGTGGTCACTGTGAGTTGTGTGTGAAAAACACGAGCCGGGGGGTACACATGACTGAAGCCAACATGTGATTTTTGTCGTCTTTGTTCCTATTCTTTTAAGCTTTGGTGCTGGCTTGTATCGGCCAGGCTGGTGGTTATTTTTGCAGTGGGATATGGGGAAAACCGATTCTGTTGGGGTCAGATGTTGCTGGTCATTGGGACACTGGCTGTGCTTGCTAATTTCTCAAGCTAGCCTGCAGCATGATAACGCCTTTGGGAATACAATGCCGTTACAAGAACGATCCAGACTTGCCGGAGTATGGTAGGTAGAAATTTCTGTAATGTGGTGATACAGATTCTAGGCGCTGTCTCCAAACCAGTAAGAAGAATGAGGTAGCGATACCAGTAGCCACCATGTGGTGCCCAACGAGTCCATACTGGAGCCAGTTTACTTATGAAGCTTTGCGTTCTTGCCTCATGAAAAATGCTGCTTGCTATTGCAACACTATGCAAAGCCCTGGGTTCTTTCCAGCATCATGTCTGTCCTGCAAATCCTAGCAAACCAGCCTGGAGATCAAAACCCTGGAGTTCTAGGCTTCCAGGAGAGTGTCCTAAATACATGTGCCTTAAAGGGAAATGGCAGGGATTCTTTCACGATTGCCCTCGTGGATCGCAGGAAAACATTCCTGCATCACAGTATGAGACTGGGAGGCTTTTTGGGACAGAAAACTGTTCTCACGGGATGGACTTCACCTAAGTAGGGAAGGAAATAGACTTCTGGGAGGGAGGCTGGCTCATCTCATCAAAAGAGCTTTAAACTAGGAATTTGGGGGAGACGGTTGGGAGATGTCCAGTTAATCTCCACACCAGATTATAACATTGAGAGGGAGGACGACGGGATAAGAACGGATATAGCCGGGGGGAAGAGATTGGACAAAAGGAGGAGGGGGGGGATGGATACTAGACTAATAGGTCTAACTGGCAGAACGGTGACCGTACCAAATTTAATAATGAATGCGAGAGGGGCTAAACAGCATAAATTAAGATGTTTATACACCAATGCAAGAAGCCTAGGTAACAAAATGGAGGAATTGGAGCTCCTGGTCCAAGAAATGAAACCGGATATCGTAGGAATAACCGAAATGTGGTGGAACGGTAGTCATGAGAGTGAAAATTCAGAGCTGTGTAAATCCCCAGGTGTACCTGGCTACTGCTCTGAGCTACCTTCCTTGGAATGTGTCTGCAGACTGACGCTGCGGCTGCTTCCTTATTTCATAGCTGATGGTTTTTTGTTTCTTTGTTCTTTATATTTAGGGCATTTGCATAAATCACTGTGTGGTTCAGGGCCTGATCCTGAGAGAGGTGCCGAGCATCTGTGAGCCCGTTTGGCTTTAGTGGGAGTTGTGGCCGCTCGACGTGTTTCTGGAGTCAGCCCCTTACTCAGTCCAATGAAAGACATGACTGATTGGAAATGCTTTTCTATCCCATTGCAGTTTTCTAGAATACAGGCTGCACTTTGTGTATCAGTTGCCAGCTCACACGTACACCCCCCACCCCCTCTCTCTCTTTCCACACCTCCTGCACGTTGCCTTTATGTACTAGATCCTTTCCCCTGACTGCCCCCACCCCTTTGGGTCTGTAAAGATTGCATCTGATGCAAACTCTATAGAGAGAGAGAGAGGGAGGGAAAGGCTGAAAGCTAACGTCTAATCTTTGCTCCATGTCTCTGCTTTTGGATCACCTGCCAAAACTGTATTTACGGGAATGTAATCTGAAATGGGTTTTTCCTTTCTTCTCCCTACCCACCTCCATCCTCTCTTCCTTATCGTCTGTTTGTGTCTGTCCCTGTCTGCCCAGCCTCCCCTCCTTCCCACCCCCCATTCCTCTTGGTCTCTGACTGTGGGGCGAAGCTATCTCACTCTCTGATTCTTTACAGATGGACGTAGTTTACACATTCCAGACCGGCGCCTCCTCTTTACAGGGAGCCCTCAGGAGACAGCCTTCCATCGTGAGCCAGCACCACGATGTAAAACATGTTTCTAGCCCAACCCATGTAGCTCTTTCCTCCGTCAATTCCACTCCCACCACTTCTGCTGCTGCTGCTGCTGCATCTCCTACTGCGGGCAGTGAGTGATAGTCTCTATTACAATGCATGACTTCCTAATAACCACAAGAGAGCACTTGCATCGACCTAACGCAACCTGTTCTCTCTCTTCCTCTTTAATCCTTGACTTGGCCCAATGGTTCCTTGTCTCGATGCGGGGGCAGGGTGGAGAGGCCATTTGTTTCTTTTAAAGCTGTTGCATCTTTAACCATGTTTAAAACCTTTCCGGTTCATTTCCTTCTCTCCTCCTTGTTGCTTCTTTTATCTTTTCTCCTCCTTGCAGGATTTTGATGGATGTTGGTTTGTTTTTTTCCTTCCCATGGGTGCAAAATTTGAGGTTCTTTAAAAGAACCGTGTGGGTCGAAGGACCCCAAATAAAATGGGGGAAGCCGTTCTTTCCACAAGTCAGGATTTCTGACATGGCTCCCCTCAAATCCTCTGAGCTGGTGGTTTTACTTAAGTCTTGGTTTGTTGGAGGCCAGTGGGACCACTGAGCTTTAGCACTAACTTGTAACTGAACAGCCTCCCGATTGGCCTTCGCAATAACTTGCACATTGCGTGAGCCACAAGTCACTCGAAGTGACATCAAGCCCTGTGCAGAGGACTACTGCTTAAGTCCCCCACAAAGCCCTGTTATGAGGTCTTAGGGCCCTAATTAGGTCAGCTCTTAAGCACGTGCTTAAATCCCAGTCAGTTGGCCTTGAGGACATTTTGAGAGTTAAGCACCTTTTAATGCTATGGGGCCAATCACACGTGCCCAGAATATCAGACATTCCAGGACTTCTGGGCACAGTGTGGGCCTACCACCACCTGCATGGCACCCAACCCCCTCCACATGACTTTGCATGCAAGGTCATGCCACACGGGAGGCTGCCATTTTGAAGAGCGTGCCACCCCACCCCCACCAGCGTGACCTTGCACATACAGTCTGTGTGAGGACATGCCGGGGGTGGGGGGACAGCATGCACTTAATTATGGCATCCCCCGTCCGATACCAGACAAAACCACATCCAGTCCTGTCTCGGACAGGGGACAAACCACCTCAGAAAAGGACTGCCTGGTTCATAGGCAGACAAATGACCTCCCTATTTAATGCTGTCCTGAGTAGGAAGCACATGTGTAAGTGCTTTCCTGAATTGGGGCCTTACATGGGACGGTGGTGGCATGTAGGCCTGTTTCTGGGCCTTTGAATTTCACCCTGTATGTGCAAATTAGGTAGATCACTTAGACAACTGATTAAAAACTTTTTTTTACAGAATCCCATTTTCCACTTGCATGTGGAAACACCTGGCATTGAGCGCGCCAAGGTTGCGAGTACACAGTTGTTAATGCCTCGCTCTTCTATGGCACTTTCCATCCATAGACCTCCAGGCGCTTTGCAAATTTAGATGCCAAGTTTGAAAATGTAGCTTCTTTTTTTTATTATTTTTAAATCAGTTATAAAATGGAATGGGAGAAATCCTGGCCCTGTTGAAGTCACTGGGAGTTTTGCAATTCAGTGAGGTCAGACTTTCACCCAAGGAATTTATAGGGGTTTGCCTTTTGTTTACTTCTGCCTCCATGCACCAGCATAATAGGTTTCTCAGAAGGAAGTGTTCTTAGTTTGGAGCACCAGCAGAGGGGGAGAAACATAGTGGATGTTGGTGTGTCCCACCAAAACACCATTTATGTTCATTGATTAATGTTCTACTTGATTGCGGGAGGGAATCGATAACTTGCAAGGATAGCATGAGCCCTACCAGATAACAACTTTCCCAAAAGCTAAAACGGGTTGCTAAGGGTTCCCTCCATTTTATCTAGACTTGGCTCTACTTCCTTTCTGCTGTTCTCTCTTTCTAAAAACTGTATCCCTGAATACAGATTAACTGAGCCCCTCTGACTTCCCCTTATTATTTCCTGGTGGAAAGTCCTACTGTGCCAGATCTCAGCAGTCCTGAATGCTGTGTTACTGTTGGGTGGTGATGTAACAAAGGGGAGACCTCACAAGTGAACCACAGCTGGTGGCTTGTAGATTTAGGCTTTGTCTCCACTGGGAATTTTTGCCCTGATTGCCGCTATCGGTGTCCCAGCTCCACCGAGCCCCTAGTCTGAAAAGGGTAAAGCACTGCGAGCCACACCTTTGCACTGGTGCAGTTTACCTCAGTTTCAAGGAGCAGTGAGCTCGGCCAGTACAAGTGGTAGCTTGACCTAGTGGTTTGCCCGGGTTCACCTAGGCCAGGGGCTGGAATTGGGGCAAACTCCCAGTGTAGATGATGCTTGAGATGCTGTGGAAAACTTGGAATCAAGAGGAAAGGCAGGTCCTTGTTCTGGGCAAGGAAGATGGGTGTTCACGCTACATTTTCAGAGAAATTGAAACATGTCATTGACATCACCCTTTGGGTGTCTGCATAGACTCTAGCCACTCCTGTGGATTGCAGAAATTTCTGCATGGGAAGTTCTTAAACAGTTCAACTCCCCATGAAGTGGCCATAATTCATGCAGTGCTCTGAAAGCTCGCTAACAATGGACAAATTTCCTACGGCTTGGAATTGGGGAGTGGGGGGATCATCTGGATAAGTTCAGATGCTTGATCCAAAGCTGAGGCAAAGGTGGGCTGGGTAGTCGTGCACCGAAAGGCTTTCTTGCAAGGAGCATCAGAAATCCTGCTTCCAGCTGGGCTGGAAATAAGACCAACATTTCTTGCAGTTTTTCTGAACTTGCATCTGAACCTAGAAGTGCTGAGTAGAAGCTTGAAAACAAAACACAATGAGAAAAAGCCAGTGAAATGTTTCACCCCTCAGAGATGTGGTTCCAGTTTGGAGCAAGGGTTTGGATGGACTTTTATTTTATCCAGACTGGTGAACCCATCCCTAAACTGTTCCTCCTTTGCTTGTCTTCCTACCCGGAGATCCTTTAACAACGAGGTGGAATTTGCACTGGTTTTATGTTAGTTCTGCCGACAGCTTCTTACAATCAGCTGCAGAAATAGCGGGACCTGCCTGGGGGAAGGCAACAAAATATTTCCTTTATGAACTGAGTGGGGAATTAAAATGTTAGAGAAACCAAAACCATTCATGGACATCTGGACCAACCAGTTATGCTCCTGGATGGGTCACTGCCTGCAGAGTCAGAGCCCAGGAACTTTGGATCTAAAAGCATGAGCCTCTTCTGTCTGAGCTAAAGGAGCAGCTGTGCTCACTCAAGGGAAGAAGCGGACCGATTAAACTTCTGTATGTGATCTAGCCATGGGAGGGAGACTAAGTGCCATGCTGTTAGTGGAGTTTACTCACTTGTGTTAAAAGCTGAAAAGCAAGTGATAGCGCCAGCTTTATTGGTGCACATGGATTTTTCAAAGCAGTCTAGGGGGTTTAGCCACACCTGATTAATGGAATGTGTCTAAATCCCTTGTGCTGCTTTGAAAATCTCTAAGCATTCATCGTTTTATGCAGATGTATCATTCTTGGTTCGTTTGCTTGGTTTTTGTTTCTTGCGCATTGTAGCGGTGCAGTGCATATATCTCGGAAGTCTGTCGATTGCTGATCTCTGGGGTTATCCCAGTGTGCACCTAACAGGGTTGGAGTTTTGGTTGTTGGTTTCACTTTTTTTTTTTTTTTTTTGCGGGGGGTGTGTGACTTCAGGCTTCAGAGAAGTGGGTTTTTCTGGCACTAATGCCAGCATGGCTAACTCCCTCAAGCAAGGGCACCTGGAAGTTAGGAGGAGGAGTAACGTTAAATATTCTGATGGCTTCATGCCATGGCTGATGGAGGTGTAATATACAGGCATGATGCTGTACTGGTTAGGAGATGGACTAATGTCCTGGCATGCAATAAGGCCAAGAACTTTTCCAGTAGAATCCACAAATATCACCCCCTTTTTCTGGATGTATAATGGGCCTCCATTGTCTTTTGGCCTACGTCTTTCCCAGCTCTACCTTACTCTTCCTCCGTAGCTTTGTGGTACCCTGCAGTGTGACGGGAGTTAAGAGAGGAAATGGGAGTACCAGAGTGCTCTGCTTGGAAGGAACCCCAAAGCATCTGGATTTCTCTAGCTGCTTCACCCAATCCATCGATCACAGACGTGCTCGAGTGAGAGAAGGCCTTGAATTCCAGCTGCCCCAATGTTGTCTACCCAGATATAACCTTCCCTTTTCACAGGTCAGGCCGTATGGCTCCCCACTGTGAAGGTGGACACTCAAGTCTTCCCCCGGATCTGTGTTTTTTGCTTGTCTTCCGGCCACTGCAAGCCAGTGTGTTGTGTGCTTATGTGTCCATGTGTGACATGAGGATGGGCTTGTTTCACTTTTATAGATGAAATGCTTTTGGCTTTCAAAGCCCTCATCATGCTGGTGTCAATGAGGATGTTCCATCAAAATGCTCATGGGTCATTATCCTGCTGCTTGGGGGCACCATCATCTCTTCAGGGTGGGTGGAGATGCCAGCCCAAAAGTGTGTCCCTGTTAAAGTGGGGGACATGGGCATCCTATAGGTTGACTTGTGAGGCTGTAAAGTTGGTGGGGGTCTCATCTCAAGCTTCCCTTTGTATAATGCCTTGTTTTCAATGCTTTGTGAATGCTGACATGCTGTCATTGTGCTGACACCAAAGATCTTTGGGGAGTTCTTCTATCTTGGGTATCTGGAAGGTGGTGATGGGAGGGGTTCTGGCTGGTTTCTCCAGTTGAGTCTGCTGGTGATATAGTAACCAACATCTAACCCAGTGAATCTCATGAGTGGTGGGTAGTGGTGTCCTGGTTTACCAGGATCGATAGCCTTTTCGCCAAGGTACAGTGAAGAAACAGTTTGTTTGAGCACTTGCGAGTGGAGGAATTGACTTTCTCCTTCCACTCCTCCTTCCTCCTTTGCTTTCTGTCCATTTAGCTGGGACGTAGGGCGAGTGTTGAGAGAAGCTGGTGTAGCATAGTGGTGCAGGCAGAAGCAAGGAGCTGTCATGGGCATGTGCATCTTCACAGATGTCAGCGCTTTAACGAAGTGCTCCACACAACCCCTCCTGGGCTGGTCTAGGAACCAGAGGACTAAGAGCACTGCACTGATAACCTAACTCCACAGGCAGCATCTGAAAGCGGGTGGGCGAAGGTGACTCAGGGCTGGGTGAAGGCACGGCTCTCGGCTGCTGGTGGGGGATGCTCAAAGGAGATATAAAGCAGTGACTTGAGAGTACACTGGAGTGGTAACAATTCCCTCCACTGCAGGAATCCCTGGGTGACCTTTTCATGGAGGAATTTATGCAGGAGGTGAGATTAGAGGATGGTCCTTTTTGCCCTCAAAACACAGAATCAGCTCAGTTTCCATCCGACGCAAACGGTTGATTAGAACTCCCCCTCCACTCGCTGGGGGAAGGAGCAAACCCAGTAGGTTGCAGCAGGTCACAACTGTAATGGGATGATGATGAACATCTTTGGAATGTAACTTTCAATGAGGGCTGACAGGCTGATGTCTAAGCTAAACCAGTGGCTGCAATTCCATGACCCCTGGCACACACTAGCGCCCGTTAGCTGGGGAAGGTTGGGAGCTGTGGACAGGAGTAATTCATGCAATGTGAGGCATGCCACTCTGACAGCATGGGGACTCAGGAATGTGGCCACTGGTTAATTAGAAATACTTTGGGGTGGGGGTGGGGGGGGGGAGAACAGGTGGGTAGCATTTTATTTTGCAATTTGAATCCAGATAACACTTTTTTCTCTGACCTCTCAAGGTTGAGAGAGTTTGTAGTAGTGGTTCTGGTTTTGTCAGCTCCACATAGAAGCCATTTAAACGTACGAGGATGCATTAATTGAATTGACGTTTAGAATGCGTACACCTGAGTGTTTCTTGCGTACAAGTCACTCACGGGAACGGATGTGATCTTCCGCACCCAATGTCTGTGCATTGGCTGCAGTGGAATGACCTACATCGCACGCACACGCGTGGATTTGGGGTGAGTGTGACCATGGAGAAGTCACCATCACCAAAAATGCAGTGTTACCAGGTCGCTGCCTGCTTCACCTTTGTGTGTTGAAAATGTGAATTGCACCTTAAACCTGTGACCGCATAAACTGTGACTTGACTGCAGGGTGGGGTGAGAGAGCTGTAGGCTTTCAGGCTTGGATTTTCAAAGGAACCTGAGGAACTTGTGAATGGGATGCCTTAGGCTCCTTTATAAATCCTGCCCAACTTGAGATGCAGAGGGCCTTAGAAGTGCTCAGAAGTGCTTTTCAGAAGTGCTGAGCCCCCATGACTGTTGTAGGAGCGAACGGGAGCTGTGGGCACCTCATGTCTCTGGAAAGCCAGGTCCAACACATGTCAAGCGGGGCACCTGAAAGCAGCGGCTGCTTTTGGAAACGCTAGCCTTAAACGTGTTGGCGCAGGCAAGGATCGAAAGCTCCTGACCAGAGTCTAGGCTACAGCGTGGAAACTCGCACAGCTTTGGTTTCCTTCTTGCATGCTCGGCTGGGTACGTTTGTTGTTAGTGCCATCTGCTTGGATCTGCTGCTCCACGCGGAGTTGATGAAGCCATGACACCTTTAAACTGATTCCTTTTTATAGGTTTACAAAAAATAAATAAATAACTAAAAATGCATCACTTCCCATTTGCCTAGAAGCCAAATCACTGTGTGTCTAACCCACCTCTCTTTTGAGTTGTACTTCCACTTTTATTTTGTCTTTTTGTTAAATGCACAGAAGCGTGTGTGCGCACGCACCAGAACTAATGCATTTTGATTTCCATTCATTTCAAAGTGATCTGTTTGGAAATGTTTGACTTTTCTTACAGCTTCTGAAGTCGCCCCATAGTCGGTTGCCCCATCACACACCTACTCCTGAATTTGATCCATGTGGCCATCGTAGTTTCCCATAGTTTCTCTTATTTTTATTGAGTTTTGTTCCGTATTGTTGTAGTGGTGGTGTTGTCTTTTTTTATTTTTCACCTGAAGTCCCTGAGATCTCCCTATGGCCGCCTCTCACCTCTTCTCTGTTTATCCCCCACCCTCCACCCCAACCTCCTGACAGATCAAAGTGGTGAATGCGTTCCGTAGCTCTTTATATGAGGGCCTCAAGAAACCCGAATCCAGAAGCTCCATTCATAACTTCTCAACTCACCCTGAGTTCATCATGGAGGAAGACGAGCCTCAATCCCCATTCCTCGACGACGCAGAAGAAGACTCCAAGACTGACGGACTCAAAAACCAAGGTGGGAGTAGCCCAGGTGAATCCTCCTCCCTCAACCAAAATAACAATGCGGTGGACAGCGATCTAGCCGAGAACACCGTCCCGGAGTTTGAAAGCCCCTTAGACAGCCTGGAATCATCGGTTTGACCTTTGAACTTTGATACCCCCTTCACTTCCTTCACCCTGAGTCCCGTGTGATATCAGCACCAATAACTGATATTGCAGAGCGGTCACTTTTGTGTTAACTGCTCATATGTATACTATTTTGTTTTCCTTTTATGATTTAGTGGCAGGAACCAGAGTACCATGGGTTGGGGAGGGGGGAGGGAGCAGTTTGCAGTGGGTACTTGCCCAGGGGGGAAACAGCCAAGTTGATATTTCTTCTCTTTGAGTCAGGTTCCGTGTGTCCATAGGGGTATTTCATTTTGAAAAATGCATGTTCAAAGAAAAGGTTCAGATTGTCTTAAATAGTCTTACATGCATGCTCGCCATCTGAGGGTGCATTTGTGGGGTGACTTGGGGGTCTTTTAGCTTGTGGAATTTGACCCCTGATAATGTCACACTGTGGGGCGGGGGGAGAAGCAGCATGAAGGTACAGATTTAAAAATTGAACAGGGGGGAAAAATCTTGAATTGTGTTAAAGAGGAGGAAAGGGAAAAACCAAACAGCTATTCCCTGCGGGAGACTCTGATGGTTAGAGTATGTAAACCAGTCTTCCACCTTGAAAAGATGGTACCTAACCTTTACTACTTTTCTGTCTTCGTATGTGTGTGTCTCTCTGTTTCCAACATGCTAACTGTGATTAAAAACAAGGGAGGGTGATTTAAGAGTCTTAAATATGTTGGCTAAGAGATGATTTGAAAAAGACCCTGCTTTGTTACAAAGCCCCACGGGAGATGCTGCCACCATTGCTGGGAATGTTCTCCAAGAACTGCCATGACTGGAAATAAGAAGTCTTACTTTCTGCAGATCTTTTTAAATGCATCTTTTTGCTCTTGAACTGTGTGATATCGGTCGGCAGGATTTTCGATGGTCGGCAAGAGTCATGCGTAATTTAATAGCAAATCATTTCTGAACCACTTTGGTGAGCAGAGGTGTTTTTGCGTGGTTTTTTTTTTTTTTTTAATACTGTCATTAAATATTCCTTTGGCCCTGGAGTGAGGCTAGCTGCGGCTAAGGTTCATCCCAAAGAACATACCACGTGCTGTACATCTTTTTCAAAGCGGTGGCGGGGTCTGGATGGGAATTGAGTGCCAGCTGCTCATGGAACCGCTGGGGCAACTTAAGGCTACCCATCCTTGCTGGGTTTTGCACGTCCCTTAGGAAAGAGAAGAGACTGTAGTAGGGGAAGCCATATTTGCAGTGGCCATATCTGCACAATCCCATTCAGTGTACATACCCGCCTCATGATGGAATTGTCCTGTCTGTGTCTTTCTAGGGTTGGATGAAGCCGTTTGCAAATAGGGGCATCCTCCTATAACATGGCTGTCTTATTCCTGGGAAGGGCACCTCCTTCATCAGAACTTCAGAGGAGGCTTAATAGCTAGGCTTTGCCCCACTCTCCCTTGTCACAAACGTCCCCTCTCCACCTTAAACCCTAATTTGCCTCCCCTCTTGCCTGGATCTTGTTGCATCTCAGTACTACAAGCAGATGCAAGAAATGATGATCCGTGAAGCTAAGGTCAAAGCCAATGTAACTTACTCTGGAGAAATACGTTCCAGGGTGTCCTGTGCTAATTGTTAATGTGTCTCTTGGGGTTTTTTAGGTTTGTCCCCTGATATTTAAGCTGTGGCAGGGTGAGAGGCCTGGGCTTCAGCATTTGATCATCTGGGAAGCCACTCAATGAAATAGTTCTGAGCAAACTCACTTGTGACGCCAAGAAAGGGTCAAATCATGAGTGATGGGAGATGTCTGCAACTCCTGTTAACTTCATTGGGTACTTTTTGTGCCTCTCAGAGTTTGGCCCTAGATTGGTGTCATTGAGAAATGCTGTAGAAGGTTACCTATTTTACCCCCTTATCCAACACTTATTCAATTAAAAGCTGTACCTGGAAGCAGAGAGAGAACCCACTTGCAACTGGCTGTATTAAAGGGTTTGTGACAAAAAGGGACAGGGGGCCTTGCCCGACCTCCTTCCTAACAAGCAGAAATATCTTAATGAGCGAGTGAAGGTTGTGTGGGGTTTTTTTTTAGTTTTTTTGTTTTTAAGAACGCACAGCAAAAACTCCCGTGCCTTTTCCAAGCACTGCCCAAAGCACCGTCTGCCACTTGGGAGCCCGGTACTTTGCCAAGAAATAAGTGTTCCTTAAACAACCCAACACTGACTCATGCCGTGGCGCTGTCACGCTTCATTCCACATCTGTTCAGGGTAGACCGATGAAAGGTCCTTCTCACAGGGTCTTCTGCTCCATGGCTAGTAAAGAGGAGGGGATGCTAGGCTCCACAAACTACCAATACCAAGAAGAAATAACCACCACTGTGCATCTTACTTGCAAATCAAAGCCCACCCCTTTCATCCAGAAAAAAACACCTGCTTCCTTCATTCCTTTCATTCTTCATCTGAGCTATAATTGGGAGGGATTAAGGGGGAAATGTAGCTGTTTCTTGGTCTCTTACATGACCTATCTGATAGGAAAGAGAAAAGGATTTTCGTTTTTCTGTTTTAAAGCTTACATTGCTTAAAAGATCATTTTTCTATGTTAAATACTTGCAAAAAAAAACCCCACAACAGATGAAAATACGGTGTTCTTAGGAGTTTACGTAAATATTTATTAAATACTTTTGGGGGACACTGATTTTGTTTCTTTGATATTTTTTTATTACCTCGGACCTGTTTAAAAAAAACAAAACTTTTGGGGGGGGCGGGGGGAACTTTGGAAGCGCTTAAAAAGTCACTCCCAGAAGTCTCTGTGACTGGCAGGTTACCATGAGGGTCTGGTCTACCTTTTTAGTCAATTTATTTTTTTGTTCTAGTTTCAATCGTAGGAGGGGGGGAAATAATTATATATAAATATTATGCAAAAAATATAGTTTTCTTTAGATCAGAAACTGATATTTTTAAGTCAGCCATATGTATTTTGTTTAAAGGAAAAAAACAAAGCTGTAAGTCATGTGTCTGCAATGGAATGTGATCACATGACTGGCAGTTTAAAGTGACAGGTAACTTAAAGATTGGTCAGACTCCAATCAACTTCCTTTCTCTGAGCAGCCATCTTTGTACTAAAAGTTAGTTGGATTACACAGAACTGTTTTTTATATAAATTATGTTGGTATGGCTGGTTGCTTAAAGTATAAGCGTTTATTGTGCATACTTTTTTATGTAAAATATTGTTTTTCTATTTAGTTTCAGTGATAAACAGGCAGCAGCTAACTATGGCTTAAGTTATTGAGGAAACTTAAACTGGGGAGAGAAAGAGATGGTGCTTTCAATTTAAAAGGCATGGTAGCCTAAATGAATTTCTTAAAACATGCCTTGAAAGATGGAGAGAGGTTTTTATTTTATTTTTTACTGCCAACAGAACGAGTGGGAGGGAAAAAATTAAACAGATAGTGCCATGTCAGACAGGAAATGAAGTAATATCCTGTGATACGTGTTAACTTGCCTTGGAATGCTGTGTTACTAAAACACTCTAAACGATTTTGCATCCAGTTCTTAAGGGTAGGGTCTGTTTTTTGTTTTGTTAAATCAAGTGGCGGATTGGTACCAAAGACATTACATCACTTCCTGTGTGCAATGGTGAATATCCATTTGTAGGAGCTTTCATCATGTGATTAGGTTTGGAAAGGGGGTGTTTGTTTGCACAGGGATCTGACTTTAATTTTCAAAGGTTTTGTGCAATAAGTTTTTAAGGAAAAAATTTAAAACAAAACAAGAACAATAAAATCTCCAGAAGGAAAAATACTAAACTGAATTTTAGCCATGGGTAGGCTGTAAAAATAAATGAGCTGGGGCAGGGGAACATACTTCCTTTTGATACATGTTCAGTCTGTCCCTCATCTAGAAGCTTTCTCTGTGGGAAGCATGGACAACTTGTAGCGGGTTTAACTTTGGATCATGCCGGGGAAGAGTCCATTCGAAGCCCACTGCAGACTCCCACGGCCTTCAATGGGTTCTGGATCAGGCCTTCTGAGGAAGGGATCTTCAAGAAGATCGGTTGCTATAGTGACTTCTTCCAGTGTTCCACCAGGCAGGGAGTCATTTTTTTCCCCCCAACAGTCAAGGCCTTCGCTTTTCATGTGTCCCCAGGTTTTCTGCCTTCACATGTATGTTGTAGCAAATGGCTGTTGACAGTTGTCTCTGGGAGCTACAGCTCCAAGAGGAGGGGAAGGGTGATGGTAGGTTCTGTTTGTGCCGTGAGAAAGTCTTAGATGACTTCAACTTCTGCTGTCCCCACCTCCTTGTGAATTTACCAATTCGCTGAGCTATCTTGAAGGATCTCCTGAAATGTGCTCTGAAAAATCAACTCCCCCGCACATATTCCCGCAGTAAATCTTTCTGAGAGAAGGACAAGCTAAGTATAGTTGTGGTGAATATAACTTTGGCCTGATATCATAACTGACTATAACTCCTTCAGGCTTACCTAGAATTTATGGGTCAAAAACAATGCTGCTTTGTGGCTTGTGCGGTCCTATTAGTGATGTCTCTTTTTCCCTTTCCTTGTCAGTAATTCTGCCCATCTCTTCCTCTTGGCTGTCTGACCTCTTGTGCTTTTGCCTCTGATGTCCCTGCTGGACCCCCAAAAAGGGGGCTGTGGTTGGGATGTTAAGTTAATTAGCCTTTCAGCAAAGTCCATGGCTAAAATGGCCTTTAGTTTATTTCCTAACCCTAAATAAATATATATACAGAAATATACACTTTGTATATATTTATCTGACTCTCTTTAAAACAACAAAACAAAATAACCAAAATCTTTCTTTTGAAAAGAGCACGCAGGTTTGAACTTGAGTTTCTTTTTTTCAGTAACTAGTATAATAAGCACTGGTATTTTTGTATTTAAAAAAAAAAAAAGAAAAAAATGATAAAATAAAAGATTGAATATTATGTGGTATGCATGACATTAAAAACAATGGTGGTTTCAAAGCAATATGTACCCTGGTGTGTTTGCCATATCCTAGAGTCCAGCTTAAAGTGCACCTGATCTGTATTTGCATTTTGATATTATTTAATCTCTATGTACAATGTTTTGCATGTAATTTATATGGTTCTTGGGGAGGAAAAAATACTTTTTTGAATGAATTGTCAACTAGCTGCTTCTGGGAGAATTTGGAACTCAAAGCATAGATAACGCTGTGATTGGAAATGGAAGGGGCAGGGGGAAACTACACAACGGAAGGTAGAGGGGGAAACAAAGGGGTAACGTTTTGAATCAATAAAGCTTTTGCTGTTAAGCAGAAACAATGTGCGAGTGCATTGAGAGAATAAAATGTGCCCACATGTAATTGTGCTGTCCTTAGTGTATGTCTACCAGCTTGTGAAGTCACTGATCATCTACTGACGCTGAGACGAAGGGTTGCACTTAAAGGCTCACCTCCGAGCAAAGCTGTAGTGTGGAAACTGGTGGTGTTTTGTTTGTTTCAGTCTCACACCATGAAAACAATTTTATTTAAAAGGTTTTCCAATCTCCCTCTTCAGCTGTGGGTGACTGTACTGAACTCTGTTTCAGTCGTTCTGACTTCTACCATCTTCGAGCAAGGTCCAGAAGCAGCTGTCAAATACTAGCCAAAGCTAATGTCTTCTCACAGATATGGCCATGTGGACATTTTCCTATTCCTCTGACAGTGTCTCTCCAGAAGCTGTCTCCAACTGCAATACATGGCAATGGAGTTGAACTGCAGCTTTCTAGTTTTGACCTCAATTCAGTAAAGCCCTTTAAATATCCAAGTCCATCCTTCTTTAGTCATATGCTTAAGTGTTTTGTTGAGCTGGAGTCTCAAACAGCAATTAGCACTCGAAATTTATCGAAAGATGTAGCTGAAACAAGCCCTGATCCTTTGGCATTTATGCTCAGGAATGGCTTTACTAATCTGAGTAGTCTATCAGAACCAATGGGACTGTTCCCACAAGTGAAACTATTCAGGGGTTGCACCATTTTTAGGACCATGTGGTTTGATATCCGCCCCCCTTTCATTACAGCATAGTCAGCTCAGGAGAGGAGCTTGGGCTGACGACGGAGCTGGGGCTAGAAGTGAGACTTGTGGGAATGAGGGCAGAGCTGGGGCCGGAGCTGGGCTGGGAGCAGGGCTGGGTGGCACTCCCTCATGCCTCCTGTTGGGACTGGCCTGGGCCCCCCTGCGCACACACACACCCCATTTTCAGTGGTATGCCCCACAGTTTAGGGACCGCTGTCTTAGAGACCAGCAAATCAACTGATGTGAATTAAGCTTAGATCTGAGCTTAGGTGAATGGGAGACGTGGTTACAGGAGTTGTAATGCAAGTTCCTGGCAGGGTCACCATTGTTCCCAGTGGTGTTCTGTCAAATATTTAACCTCTTTGTGGGATCACACACTAGCTAACCCTTAAGGCCTGTCTTTTTGGGTTTAAAAGATACACTCAGAAATGTAGTTTATTGTTAAAAGTAAAAGCTGGTTCTGATTGAATGCTATTCACCACAAATGCTCCCAATGGTTTATGGACCTAGTCAGTTTTTTCTGAACAGCAGCTGCGATGCTAATTTACGTAGTTGTGTGGTGGTGTTTTTTTCCCCATACCCGGTTATCATGCCAACAATCGTGGCTCACACTGTCAGTCTCTCATTTTTGTGCATAATGTATGTTCCTTGTTACTGTGTTTGGCCTGTAGCTCCTTTTGTGCGATAATTTGGTTGGTTGGGCATTGGCAGATATGAGCAAGATCATTATTCCCACTGAGCTTGCATCTCCTATTTCCATCCTGCCACTTTGATGGGAACTCAACTGCAATTAATTATACCAAGATACGTTGTAATGGGGCCAGGTTACCAGCTGCAGAGGCACTGGCATGGGGTCACTGGTGAACCACGTTGCGGTCCTACAGTAGCCAAACTTGTGTGTGATTGGGAAAGGCTAAGAGATTGGACTCTATGCGTCTCAATCAAAGTTGGGCCCAAACTGAGTGGAGAAGAGAGATCAGGATACAAGCTCAGCAGATTGGGCCCAGATCCTCAGAGGTATTTAGGCACCTAATTCCTTACATCTTTTGACAAGCTGGACCTTCCTCCCTTAGGCTTTGGGGTGGATAAATAGGGCAAAAGTTCTGTTCTTTAACATAAATGGCTTTGCACAGAGCTGTAGCATGACCTGAAGTTGGTGTGGAAACAAGCAACTTCATGTCGCTGAAATTGGTAGGTCAGGGGGCCCTTCATTACTCCATCACTTTAGTTCCTTTCGCAGGAAGGGCCATGCTCCCTGAGGCTTAGCCTGCACAGTTTTTGTACAAACACAAATTTTTCAGTGGGAGGAGTGATTTCCTACCACTGTAATTATACCAGTAACAAGCCTGAGTCTAGATGTAGTTATACTGGCATAGCTTATTCTGCCTTCACTGTCCTGGTATAAGCACCTTTATATTGGTATAACTGTATCTGTGTAGTTAGTGGTACAATTTTTTTTATGTTGACAAGCCCATGGTGGTGGTCACTTTAATGGGTGGGCATAGCCAATCTTAGCATTGAATTTCAGGTGAGATTCCTTAGGTTTAGTCTACATGAGGAAATTTACCAGCATAATTATACCTCTCTAGTTACACTGATAAATGTCTCCATATGAACGCTTACTCCAGATTAAAAGTGCCTTTCTTCTGATTTAATTTAAACCCTTCAAAAGTACTACAAGCAAAATCAGAAAGAAGGCACAATTATTCCAGCATAAGTGTGTCTAAGTGGGGAAATTTTCCAGCATAACTATCAGTATAATTATGCCAGTCAGTTTTCCCATGAAGCCAAATCCTTAAACCCATGGGCCAGATCCTCAGCTGCTATAAATCCACTGGCTTCAATGAAGCTAGGTTGAGCTCTTGACTGGCACCAGCTGGCATCTGTAATCCGAAGACTATCACTGCTGCAGGAAAAGTTCTGCTTTTCAGAAGTGCAAAGCACCTGTGATTCCATTTCCAGTTAAAGTCAATGGGTGCTGGAAGGGGTCCAGCACCTCTGAAAAGTTAAGCCAGAATTAAAACTGACTTCTTTTTCAAAAAAGAAAACAACTGATTTAAAAAGGCTCCCAGCTGCATACAGGTGTTTACTTCCCACTGCATGTTACAGTGTGAGCTAAGTATTTCCTGGGCTTTTACCTCCTCATGAGCCAGACTTTCGCTACCTTGGCTAGTTTGCTAACTGCTTTTGGGCCTTGACTCAACTCCATTTCACAAGAGCCTCCTACCTCAGTCTTCATTAACTGAATGGGGTGGTTGATAGAGAACTCCTGCAGCCTGCCTGGGGCCGTGATTTAATTTAAGTGATGAACTTTTGCTGCTTTAAACAGCCAAACAAACAAAAAATTGACCCAGCGACTCACTGCCTTAGTCTGTGGTTTAAAAACAAAAATAAAAGCAAAGCCTCATTAGATATCAGTGCTAAGTATTTACTGCTTCTGTCCTCCGTGTCTGTCGGCGTCTATGGTCCTCCACAGTGTGTCTCTGACAAAGCCAGACTGAATATGGGAGGCCATCAGTCATTCATGGGCAAGCATTTTTTAATCCTGTTGTAAATAAAAAGATACAAAAATGTCATCCATTTATTTCCTTCCTGGTGTGTTTGGGCTTCATCAGTGTCAAGCCAAAAATAATAAAAGGTGGGAGGGGGAAGAGGGTGGCTGTCTGTGTGTGGCTGGTATTTGCTCTCATTTCATAGTCCCGTAGGCATGGAGAGATGTGGATGTATGCCAAGGCAGGCCGGGCCTAAGATGCACAGGACAGATGTGTTTGATTACTCCCCAGCAGCCCTTTTATTAACCCCATGCTCAGTCTCTCTCTAACTTGACCCGTTGGGTTATTTCTTGGAATGAGTTGGGTCAGTGTGAAGCACCGCATTTGAAATCGCCAGCTCCACTGGGCTACAGCCAGGACAATGGGACCTTGAGCGATCTCTCTGAGAGCTTGTTTGTACGCAGCCACCCCAAATCAGCCATTGGCTGTCATCGATGGCTCGAGTTGTGCTCCCTCTAAAGGCCTGTCAATGCTCGGAAAGCACATTGTGTTAAACATGTCACTCACCATATGTAAAATACAGCTGAGCATTCACATGGTCCCTAGGGTTAACCACAACCCCCAGCTGAAACAATGCTAACCCGCTCGTTCTTTTCTACGCTGAGTTTCACATCATATGAGCTAACATGTCAATTCCGTGTGTAGACATGGGCGAGTTGGAGTTTGCATCAGTTGAGCCTAGTGCGGTTTAGCTTAGCTTGCCCTTGTCTAGTCTGAGGGATCAGTGCTGGTGAGTTAGGCAGTAGCGGTCAGCAATCAGGCTTGGCCTGAGTGTGCACAAAATCCAGGAAGCTTTTTCTCCCCTGTGATCATTTGTCTTTTCCTGTCTCTTATCTCTGTCATCGCTTCCTGGTTACATTTTATTTCCTAACATTTTAATTCCCCTCTTTTCGGCTGTGAACACCTAAATTTGGTCTCTCTTCATTTCTTTATCTTTCAATTAATCACACACCTTTCCCTGCTGCTGACCTCGGGGCCTAACCGGTGGTGCTTTGTGTGGCCCTGTGGAGGCCCCGTGTTGGTTTTTCTGATGCAGCTGCTTGATGCCTCAGCTGGTAGCTCTAGCGTGGCTACACTTGGGTTTGAAGGAAGAAGAATCTTAGATCGCTCATTAAAGAATAAGGCTGATGAGCGTAGGGAAGGGAAACCTATCCAGTCTGGCTCATCTATTTGCACTTACACAGGGCTTCATCAGTGGATGTCAAAATGGAGGAGCCCCTCCAATATATCAGCTGTAGAGAATAAAACATCATCCTTCCCTCAGTTCCAGTGCTTCCTGTCGTATCCCAGAAAACAAGCTCTTGTTAGGACCAGAGCTTTCTCCTCTAGTGCAAGGCAGCCAGTTTACATTCATTGCTATTTTTGTCATGCCCTGGGTGTGCATAAGATGGGATGGGTCCCAGTACCCAGGTAGTCTTGCAATCTAAGTTAGACTTCATGCGGACGTACAGGCACGTTTGGCATGCAGAAGGCTTATGGCATCATTCTAGCTAAGCTGATTTTTTTTTTTTTACATCATGAAAATGGGTTGTGGGGCAGGAGAAAAGAAGCGCAATGGGTGGAGGGAATGACACGTTATGTAGGGCAGTGCTTCTCAAAGTCGGGCCGCCGCTTGTTCAGGGAAAGCCCCTTGGCAGGCCAGGCCGGTTTGTTTACCAGCCGCGTCCACAGGTTCGGCCGATCGCGGCTCCCACTGGCCGCGGTTCGCCGCTCCAGGCCAATGGGGGCTGCAGGAAGTGGCGCGGGCCGAGGGATGTGCTGGCCACTTCTCCTGGGATGTGCTGGCGGATGCGGCCAGGGGGCTTTCCCTGTACAAGCAGCAGCCCGACTTTGAGAAGCACTGATGTAGGGTATAGCTGATAGCTGTTCAACAGCAGATGGGATGCTACACCCACCTGTGCTGCTTGAAAGGCAGGCTCCCTGCTCTGCCGCTCTCCTCCCTGGTCTGTCAGAGGAGATAGGAAACTAACGTGATGGGTTTTAAGGTTAAAGGGGTCATTCTGATCATCCAGTCTGAGCTTGTGCAAAGCCTCATTGGAAGGAAGGGCAGAAAAAGACTTTGAGAGGCCATCTAGTCCAGCTCTGAGGTATAGTACAGACCTCTGCCAGTCCTGTTCTGATGCAGCAGGTGGGCTGCCTAGGGGTGAACAAAATATCCCACAGCCCTCCAAGAAAAAGAGGAGATAACCCTCAGCATGTGGCTCAGGTTTCCGCACACCAAGCAGGTTCCAACAGCCAAGCTGTCAATTAGGTGCTGTATGTGCCTACACCGTCACTGTGCTACTGTAATATCCTGTGTTACCGTGAGCTCCTTGAATTGATGCCCTAAGATTCATGTAGGTAGATTGCAGATCACCAACCCCATAGGCGAGCTGCTTTCAAGACACTGAAAGGACAAAAATCAAAATAACTATTAAGGAAACTGACAACGGTGTCAAGCCGCCAATACTCCAGCACTGCTGCGTCATTAATGTAAGCGCCCCAGATAACGGCCATAATATCCAGCCCCTATTTCCTGCCCATCTGCTCCCAAATTGCTCATGAAAAGTTTCCCGCACTTTTGCAGTGTGTGGGCGCCCAAGAAGTTGTTAAAGGCTCTGACAGGCAAGGGATAAATGTACAGGGAGGTTGTGGAATCTCCATCATTGGAGATTTTTAAGAGTCCGCTAGACAAACACCTGTCAGGATGGTCTAGATAATATTTAGTCCTGCCATGAGTGCAGGGGACTGGATTGGATGATCTCTCACAGTTCCCTCCAGTGCTCTGATTTCATGTTCCAAAGTCCATCCCAGAGAAGGCCCTGCCAGCACTGTTTAAAGTGAAGGGGGTCCAGCTCTGCTCACAGCCGCAGCAGTTTCACACAGAGAGGGTCAGGCAGGGTCACGAGTCACAGATGCATTTGTTAATCAACAGCTTTATCCAACTGCATGGAGTTCATTGAAAGCTCCTGCTCTATTCGGTTGCATCCCTGCCTTGTGAATCTCTGTCGCACAATTTAAAAGCCCCATGTCGCTAATTCAATCTATGGCAGCAAGAGAAATATTCCAGTACTTTGCCCTTTTATCACCACAGACGGAAAGCACCGATCAGGGTGTCAAGTCTAATGGCTCCCAAGCTAGGATCTGTTGACCACCATTGGCTTGCAGAGCATTCAGTGATGGTCCATGGAAACCTGTCTGGTCAGTAGTGCTGGTGGCTCCTCATTTCCTGCTGCTCCGTTGCTTTAGAAGAAGCTAAAAAAACCCGTAAACGCTTTCCCAAAGATACTTGCCCACATAAGCACTTGTTCTGGTCACTGATGTTATTTGATCGTCACTGGGACGGGAAGTGGCTGCGTGATTGTGAATGGGAGGGAATATTTCCACAGGACATCCACCCTCTGTTAAGATATGGTCTGTGCTATGCAAGTGTTTGAGAACTCCATGGCATAGTAGCTGACTCCAGGATTGTTCTCTGCACAATATTTTTCTAAAGTTTTGTCCAGTCTAGATTTAAATGCCCCAAGCCATCGGGCTCCTGTCCTTTGGAAGAAAGCACCTTCACTATGAGCATCACAAAGCACTTTATCAAACAGTAATGAATTTAGCCAAGTATCATCACCCCCCATTGTACAGATGGGAAAACTGAGGGACCGAGAGAAGTGAGGTATCTAAGGACACGCCTCAAGCATGTGAAAATAGAACCCAGGAGTCCTGAATCCAAGGGCCTGATTCTCTACTGCCTCGCACCTTGTGGGATCTTTTTCACCTGCGCAAAGTGAGCATGCAATGCTGCCAGATCAGAATTGTGTTCACTCGCCTCCTACTTTGCACAGGTGTAAATGACAACACAAGGTGCAGGGCAGTGGGGAGGGCTTCTAGGCCTGTGCCTTCACTATGAGACCACACTACCTGCCACAATGGGAGGCTTTGAGGAGTTGGGGATGGTGGCTAACAGCGGGCAGGCAGCTGGATAGTCAACTGAAGATCTTGGCGAAGTTCAGTGATGGCAGCTGGACACCCAACAAGGTCTGCGCAAGATTGGGAGAGGGCGGGTGAGGAGTTAACTGGGGGTCAGATAAGGTAGAGGTGGGGGCAGCAGTCACGGATGTGAACGTGAGGGAAAGAAAGAGACAGGGAGCAAAATAAACCAACGGCTACAGGGAGAAAGTGAGGAGGGAGAGAAAAACAGAGCAGGGAAGCCAGCCAAGGAGAGGAGGGAGCTCCTGGCTATTCCCTCTGCTTGCTTGGGTTTGGAATTGCTGCCTGACCGTTTGGATTTGACTGTTAGAATAACCATATTTGCCCACATTCTCCCCCCGCTCCCTTCCACACACAGAGTGAATGCTTGTCAATTTCTTCCAGCAAGGGGGAAATGGATTGAAGGCTGGGGGATTTGGGAGTACCAAGGGGGTGCACAGGCATGGACCCCACAAGAGGTGACTGTTTTACCCAGCACCCCTGTCTCTCCTCCCAAATCCCTTTCTCCTTCTTACCCTTCAACCTCCTTTTCTCCCTTCCCTCCTTCATCCTTTACCCCCTTTTCAGCCTCCTCCTTTTCCCCTTTCACTCTCCTTCCCATTCCCTCTTTCCTTCTTCTTTTGCAATTTGGCTAATGATAGTTGGTTTGAATTAGCAAAAATATTATTTTTCCAGCTTAAATCCTGTTCTAGTAGTATCAGAACATCCATGTCTATTTGGATGTGCCTTTGCAGCAAAGCTCTGCAGGTTAAATCTGGGCCCAGGGAAGTCAATGTGGCAACATGCAAGAGTACTTTTATGGCTTTATAAATCTACACCAGTAAGATATAATTAAATTAATAACTTATTGGGCAGTGCTTAGGAGCCCCAGTCATGGCCCAAGACTCAATTGTGCTAGGCACTGTGTTGCCGGCCCAGAGGGCCCGAGGGGGGGCAACAGGGTTTGTTGCCCGGTGTGCGTCGCACCAATAGACACACCAGGGTGGAGAAGCAAACCAAATTTATTCAAGAGCTCTGAATAGGCACTAGGAGACCAGCATGTTTCAAATCAAGCGCAGCAAATACAAGCAAGTTTCCCATTTTATATTCCAAGCTGTTTGTGTGTAAGCCTTTGTTCTGTTCTCCCCCTACCCCTCCCTCCCTGACAGCAGTTACAGCAGGCATTACATTGTGGCGTGTTAGAAAAGTTCTCGTCTGCATGTTTATCTTTGGCCTTGCAAGCTCTACGTAGTAGGCCTCTCCCTCCCCCTTCCCCCTCGTTATCACTACTGCTTCTGCTAGTGTGAGCAAAACTGCAGCTGTCTTTTAAAAAAAGCTGACCGTTACATATTCTGCTTCAGCATTTAGGCTGTTAGCATGGAGGCTGGTTAAAGTTCACAAGATGGAGTTACTGTGGCTCACTTAGACCCAGAGCAGGGGGGTTTCCATCGGCACTTATGGCCTTCCACCCCCCCGAGTTACCTGGTAGCTATGCCTAGTGACGCCAACAACTGTACAAACACAGAACATAAAGATGATCTCTGCTCCAGAGACATGGTAGGATGTCACTCTTTCTCCACATACCATTTATACAAGGCCCTGGTTTTCAGGAATGCTCCATATCCCAAACCCAATTTGCAGTCTGTAGGAACTTCCGAGTGCTCAGCACCTGTGAAAATCAGTCTTTGATGTTTTTGTTGTTTGGGGGATTTTCTGGTGGGATGCCAGGAGACACAACAAGACTAATACTACTGCAAGCATCCAAAAATCATAGCTCAGCCTCCACTCCAGAATCATCAGATTTTTAAATAATAATTGTTGGGGTCCTTGATATTTGTCTTCTATTGCCTGAGCCTTTAGGGCTCACATTTACAAGCTTTTCTCCACAAACACAAGAGCTAGAAACTTAAGATGTTAAAAAATAATCACATGACCCCAAGAGCTGGAGCTTTTACAACACCGCCAGCTACGGAGACTCACAATAAAACTGTGAGAGGCAGCAATGGTGCAACAGTCGTCGTCAATTAAGGGCCACATTATTTTCAAAATGGAGGCCCACCTCTGGATGCTCTCCACTGCAATTGCCCGGGCAGACTAGGTACAAACTGGGTCAGCTGCCTAGCCTACAAAGCCCAGCATGACATACTTCCAGTCAGCCTACAAGTCCCAGCATGCACTGCTCCAGCGTCACTTTCTCCGTTCCCCGATTGAGAGCCTGCCTGTCCCAGCATGCAATGCGCCACGGTGTTCTGACCTAGCTCGTGGAGACTACGTCTCCCAGCGTGCAACGACGACGCCGTTTCCAGGGCGCCGGCGGGCCGATGCCGCACTGCATGCTGGGAGTTGTTTTGTGAGGGCAGGCGCAGACGCGTCGGTCGCCATGTTAGTTGCGGGCGGGTCGAGTGCCCGTATGTTGGTGTTGGGTGCCATCTTTGAGGCTGGCAGCGGCGGCGGCGGGTGGCCCGAGCTTTGCCCTCAGCCCGGAGACAGAGGAGCCAGCGGAGCGGGGGGACTCAGCAGCCGCGACGGAGGCGACCGCTCCTTGGGGTTCGGTAAAGTCCCCGCTCGCCGGTAACTAGAGCCCGTTAATAGAACCAGGGCCGGGGGCGGCTCCTCACCAGCCCCCGGGGCTGAGGCCGGGCCTCCTGCTCCCCACCCCCCCGGGAGCGACCCGTGGGGACCAGGCCGCATCCCCCCTGCCGGCCCCGGGGACCCTCCCCCGGCCGCTCCCTCAGCCTGGGGCCAAGCGCCCTAGAGAGCCGGGGCGGGGACCCCCGGGGGGCTCCGATTCCGGGGTAAATCCGCCCCCACCCTGGGAAAGAGGGAGAGTAGGGGAGACCCCCCCCCCACACACACACACTTCCGGCTGAGATTGAAGGATACCTGGGTCCGGTTCTTGGGACTGCAGAGGGAGTTCCTCTCATGCCAGGCCCCCTGTTACTGCCAGGGCGCTGTCCCTCTCCTCCCTTGGGCACGTTAGGTTTTGAGTGAAGAATATTTGCCCCCCCGCCCCCCTTCCTATTCCCAAGCTCCCTGTGGACTCCTGGGAAAGGAGAGTCCCTGGCTCAGGCCCAGATGTTAAGTGGAGCAAAGAGAAGATTCCAGTGTAGGTGGCTCCCTTTAGAACAAAAAGGTCTTCAGAGTTTAAAGGCTGTGCTTCCCGTTTCTGGTGGTACTTACAAGGAACCTGCTGTCAATTACTAATTTTGCAGGCTGCACACAGTACCCCAAAGGGATTGAAATCAGGATCTAGACTAACTCTGGATGCACCCAGTAGCTGACTTAAATTCTTCTTTAGCTCGTTTAAAAAAAATAAACACAAAATCAAATTGTTGGTGATATTGGCCTTGGCTGCCTAAAACCAACCAACAAAACCCTTCCCATCAGCCTTGATTTTTAATCGAGAATGAAAATACGAAAATAGCTCCTCATATCATACCTATCAGTATGTGGAGTCGGAAAATCATTCCCGAAACTGGTGCTTTGGGATGCACGAGTGCACATTGCACTCGGGGATTGAGCTGTGCACCTTATTTTCAGAATAGACTGCTGTGTTATTTGATTATAAAAATGAAATATCCTGGGAATAGTTAATTTTGAAACAGGGGAACTTGGAACTACCACCATGGCATGCGATTAAGTTGGATGTGTATACAACTGATTAGGCTTAATAGACAGTGCTAAATTTGGGACTGGATACCCGAGCATTTCAGGAAAAAGTTGGTGTAGAGGTACTTCCTTCTGTTCCTTTTCCTCTTAAAATAGTACCCATTCAAGCAACTGGTTCAAGAGGAAGTTGACTCCTACAGACACTCAAGAAAAGATCACTTAAGTGGGCAAGATCAGTTGTCAATAATTCCATAGTAAAATTACTCCCAGTTCTGGCATAAATTTTGGAAATAGAGAATGAGTGCATATTCTTTCAGTGTGCCAGTCTCCCCTGTCTCCCCCAGTAGTAGATGCAGCAGCTTTAGTAGTGCCGGCAGTCTGGAATTTATTCCCAGTGCCCACTCTGACTCTGAGGATGATGATAAAGTGGTGGTGGAAGGGGTGAAGCAACCTGCCAAACATAAAAGAAAGAAGGGGTTGCGGACTAAGGGAAAGCCACACCATAAAAAACTGTTGCTGTCTAAAAAGTTTGTTAAAGATCTGGGACCGGCAGGTGCTGTTGAAGCTGCCTGTGCTGCAGCTGCAGTAGTCATGCCTGGTGCTCCTGAGCGAGATGGAGAGAGCTTCTTTATCGAGAGCAATACAGTAAAACGGGTTCTGTTGCCTGGTACGAGAGCAAAGACTTCCATTGTGTGGAACTTCTTCCATGTTGATCCCCAGTACCCCTGTCGTGCCATCTGCAGCCTATGTAAAAAAAGCGTCAGCCGTGGCAAGCCAGGCACCCACCTTGGCACATCGACGCTTCAGCGGCATCTCCAAGCAAAGCATTCTGTGTATTGGGCCATGGCTAATAAAATAAGTGCTACTGGTGGAAGCAGTGTAGGGGAGGAAGAATATGCCTTTAATGTGCCTGTGTCACCAATCTCCCCTGATAGCAGATTTAGCAGTTTGAGCAGCAGCGGGAGTTTGGAATATATTCCCAATGTTCACTTTCACAGTGACCGTGTGGAAGAGGCACTGGGACAGTTTTCCAACAAAAAAAGAAGAAAGAAAGGACTGCAGGTTAATGAGTTCTACCCAGGAAAACCAGAGCTTTCAAAAAAATTTGCCAAAGATGTGGGTCCCACAGGCACAACGACTGCAGCCCGTGCAGCCGCAGCAATAGTCGTTTCTGGTGCATCTGGAGAAGACAGAGAGAGTTTTCTCATTGAAAGCAATACTGTCAAACGCGTCCTGATGCCGGGAACCAGGACCAAGACGTCAGCTGTCTGGAACTTCTTCTACATTGATCCTCAGTATACCTGCAGGGCTGTTTGTAATGTCTGTAAAAAGAGTGTCAGTCGAGGCAGACCTGGCACTCACCTTGGCACCTCCACGCTGCAACGGCATCTGCAGGCCATGCATCCTGTACACTGGGCCATGGCCAACAAATCTAATGGCACTATTGGTAACGGTGTAGACGAGGAAACAGTTGAGGATTTTTCTGTTGGTCCTAGGGAGATGGACGTGTCACTTCTCTGTCATAGAAGCTTTTCAAGCTATTTCTCATCTCGGAGGGATAAACTTACAGCCAGTTACAGTTTAACATCTCAAGGCCTGGGTGTCCATGCGCCAACTTTATCTCCTAAGCCAGTGCTTGGTAAAAGAAAGGTCATAAGTCCCAACTTTGGGATTCCGCAAGACTCTCAAACATCCACTACTGAGAAGAAAATTAAATGCCATGAAATTCCAGTTGCACAGCAGATAAATAGGGCTATTACAGAATTGATTATTGAGGATATGCAACCCTACTCATTTTTTTCTACCCCTGCTTTTCAGAGATTCATGAAGATAGTGGCACCAGGCTATCAGCTGCCATCTAGAACTTACTTTTCCACAAAGGCTATGCCCCGGTTATACAATGTTGTGAGAGAAAAGGTTTTCATGGCTCTGGAGAAAGCTGAGTGCAAAAAAGTTCACTTAACCATTGACATGTGGACCCATGAACCAACCACAGACTATCTGACAGTGATGGCACATTGGGTGTCTTTTGAAATGCTGCTGTCTTCCGCGCACAGTGCCAGCAAATCTCCCAGTTGTAGGAAGCAGGCAGCTCTTTGTGTAACTGGCTTTGCTAAAGATTATGCAGCAGCCAGTATTTTACAAGAACTAAATTACCAAATCGGTGTGTGGCTTTCCCCCAATTCCCTCACCCCTGGCTTCATAGTTTCTGACAACACTGCCAATGTTGTGCATGCAGTGAGAGATGGAGACTTTACCCAAGTGCCGTGCTTTATGCATTGTTTAAGTTTAGTAATTCAAGACTTCCTCCGTGAGCACAAAAGCATGAGGAGCATGTTAGTAGCTGCTCGAGAGATTTGCCATCATTTTAATCATTCTGTTAAGGCCCGTCAAATTTTGCAGGAGTTCCAGCATGCAAACCATCTTCCGCAGCACAACTTGAAGCAGGAGGTAGCCACCCAGTGGACCTCCACCTTTTATATGCTGAGGCGACTTTTAGAGCAGCAGAAGGCAGTGCATGACTATTCCATGCAACACCACGTGGGGAGGGTGGATGGGGTCATCCTCACCTCATTTCAGTGGTGTCTGATGGCTCACATGTGTGACATCCTTGAGCCGTTTGAAGAAGCCACTCAGGAAGTGAGTATGTGCACTGCAGGTCTTAGTCAGGTGCTGCCATTAGTTCGCCGCCTGCTTTTGACTCTGCAGAACATGCGAAAAGACTTTCAAATCAAAGGTGCCACTGTAGCTCTCGGGCTGGTGGATGACTTGTCTCTGAGGCTTGAAACTGACTCCCGACTGAGCACCGTGCTCAGATCTGAGCATTACATCTTGGCCACTTTATTAGATCCCTGCTTTAAAGACAATTTAGAAGAATTCCTTCCTCAAGGTACTGACTTGATAAGCTATAAACAGATCCTTATTGAAGTAGTATCTGAGTATATGTGCACGTCAGTGGAGGGTTGCTCCTTGGAAGCTACAGAAGTATCAGGCCATTCATCCCTTATAGGAACCGATCCTTTTGCTTTTCACCTTAAGGAAGATTACTCTGGTTCAGATCCCTTCAGTGGCTTCTCTTCGAGTGGTGCAGCTTTAATAGGCAAGAAGAGGCTGTTGTGCCCATCAGCTGCAGCAGTAGTAGAAGAGTACTTTCAAGATGAGTCTTCAGGGATAACAGTTAAAGATGACCCCCTGATTTACTGGCAGGGGAAACTGAGAAGATGGCCTGCATTAACCCGAGTAGCTATTCAGTATCTCAGCTGCCCTCCCTGTAGTCTGCACCCTGAATGTGTCTTCAGCACAGCCAGACAACTCGTTTCAGAACACTCTGCTAGTCCAGGTTTTGACAACATTGAACAGTTAATGTTCCTTAAAATGAACTTAAAAACTATTAATTATGACTATTCCACTCTGGCCTTGGGCTTTGACACAGAGGATGAGATCACTCAGAGTAGCGAGGATGAGATGTTTTAGCCAGAGTTGGTAGCGTCAGTTTGTTCTGCGCTCTGGACCATTTGAAGTGCTGGGACTTGTGCTGCTATGTACTGTTCTTGTACGGTTGTTAATATCTAGCACTTCTTGTGCTTTCCATCTTAAGAGCACTTTACAACATCCTCCAAATGCCCCCGTGAAGTAGGTAAATAAGCATTATGTCCATTTTGTAGACCAGAAAACTGACACCTGACTTAGTGAGAAAGGTGGGATTAAAATTGGGGCGTTCCTGGCTCCTGATCTTGTGTTCAGATTGTCCTAATAAACACCATGTAGGTTTTTTAATATAAACATTAATGAAAATAACTATTTTTTTAAAAATAATTAAAAATACAAAAACAGGTCAATAATAAAGAGAGCAAAATAGGATTCATGCTTTAAAATCATAAAGAGCACTAGGTAGGTATCTGTAGTTGATAAGCATGGTGCTGGCAGTAGTAACTGAATAGTGCTCCCTTATGACACCTATTAAGGTATAAAAATGTTCCCTCTCTGGACTTCTCTCCCCCATAATCCCAGCATACTGTTGAAAGGCCATGGACTAATGCTCGCTGGCAAACTGAAAAGATGGATGAGTGACTAACATAGTTTTTCAGTGTTGAGAAAGACAGGGCTCTAAAATGAACTGGGCAAATGTTCGCTGTATTCTTGGCTTCCTTTAGTGAGGGTGAAGTGTGTGACCCCAGCTTTTTATTTCTTCTCACTGGTCTCAAATTATTGTTTTGATATAACTAAGCTCCTGTACAAAATGAAATTACAATGTGAACCACAGCTCAATCTCAATGTGAACACCAGTGTAATTTTCAGGATTTGATTGGCTTTGAAGTTCTTAATCAGTTTCTGATGCAAGCTTGCTGAATGCGCCAGAGTTATTCATTTATTTTAAGCTTTAAGGGGTTAGTTCAGTCGATTTTCTGTAGTATTTAAATTGCTGTTCTAACTAAAGTTTTATTTAAATTTTTTATTTTTATTTTTTTAAAGTCTAGTTTCTGTGTTAACATTTTTTATTTGTAGTGCTTGTACAGAACTGAGAGGCTTGAGTTGCTTGGTAGTATAATTTCAGTGAGGCTAATTCAAACCCTGGACTGTGTGAAAAGTATTAAGTATGTGCCGAAGTATGGAAGGTAATATGCAAATCCATTGAAAGAAATAATCAAAAATAGCACACATTATCAGACAGACCAGGAGGCATTGTCCGTTACTTGCCAAGAAATAAGTTTTGGTTTATGTGGAAATTGAAATTGCATTGAATTCTGCAGGATATTAGTGAAAGTAAATTTGGCAAAACTTCCCTGTATCTAATATATGTTAATTGCACACCGAGAGAACATTAGTGTAGTTAGATACAGGTAGACAAAAGTTATCTGGGATACAAAATCCAGTTGTAAAGGCAGCAAAAGTCAAAAGTGAGTAATTATTTAGATACTAAGGGAAGGACAGAGATTGATTCTTACCTTTTTTTAATTCCCCTTGTCAAGAGTTTAAAACTGATAACTAGTACAAGAACCCAATTTTTCCTCTCATTATTTTAGATTTAGGGAAACTCCTTCCCTTTTCTCCCCCCCAACCCCCCCTCCAAAAAAAATCCTGGAAAAATTCACTAGTGCATGAGAATAAAAGGGTCTAATCTTAATAGAATAGGTCTATTATTAATTTGTAAGAACTATTTCATTCGATTTCTTCTAAGGTAGAATTGGAAGAGAATTAGCACAGAAATGTTTCAGTGCTTTTAATGTATGCAATGTTATTAAAGTCATATCAGTCCCAGGTTATTAGAGAGACAAAGTGGGTGAGGTAATATCTTTTATTGGACCAAATTCTCTCACCAACAGAAGCTGGTCCAAGAAAAGACATTACCTCACCCACCTTGTCTCTCTCGGCACTTTTAATGACACAGGAATTGGAATTTCTTACGTTTAGATCTAATGGTCAAAAATGCAGGTTTTATGGCATTCAGTAAAAATAAATAAACTGAAATGTCTCATTTCACAGTGAAATTAAACTGTTTGTGGTAACTGGAAACACCTTTAGGCTCCTTATGGTGTCAGTCATTGGTTGCTAAGAATTGGATCCAAGCCATCCTTTCAGACCTTTGCCATCTCACGGCGATGGATAATAATGGATATATGTACCAGGGAACAGTATATGGTCACAAACCAATAGTATTTGAAAAATGTAAAAGAAATTAAAATTGGCTTCCAAAAATCAAAATATTTCCAAATTGTCTCATGCAGCTGTGCCTCTTCAAAACTGAGCGTTTCCCTGCTTCTTACAGCTTGCTGTATTTTAGAACTGCTATCTTTCTGCATTTGATTGCAACTTTAAATATCTGATCAGAGCTACAGATTGTTCTTTACAATATGGATATCAGACTATGCATACTTTGAACGCTTTGAGCACATAAATATGGATATACTGTATGCATGTACATGTGTATATTTGTGCCAGATCCAAACTTGCCCATATTATAAAGCATTGGCCTGAAAGTGTATTTGTGTGACACTTTTATAACCCCTCAATTTTTGCCATTCCCCCAAATTTTGAGATACTTTATGATGCATTTTAAGTGACAAATAGCCCAATTACATCATTTTTATTACCACATTTGAATATATTGGTGTGTGTATAAACACATTTGTATATATGTATATACATATGTATGTTTATACATACAAGTATGTTTTTGCTATACAGGTAATAAAGATGGGGGAAGGTTTTTGTGTTTTTTTAATAGGTGAAGAAATCTTGAAGACCAGAAATTGGAACTTATTGAGTTTTAAATTAAAAAAAAAAATTTAAACTGTCCGGCTGTGGAAGATGGATCTTCATTTTTGCAGCCGCTTTGACTCACAAGTTCATCTTTAAGTGAACTGTTTTTTGAAGAGCTAACTAACCCTCGCTGTCTCCAGTCTGACAGAGAGTATTCAAATGGACTTGCTTCCTCCAGTAGTTGTAAGATGTTTAAAAGCACAGCCTGTGTCTGAATTGTGGATGAGAGATTTCCTTGGCAATGTGAGGAGAAAATTCTTTCTATCCCTTTATTATTAATTCACGGATTGAGTGTTGGTTCGGCCTACAGGAGAAATTAATTGGAAGTCTTTGAAGACCAACGTTCTTGCCGAGGTTATCCAGGTATGTTAATCTGTAGATGTCTAATTTCCCCTTGGTATAGTATGGGGGTGGGAAGGGAGGGCTCATAACTGAAACTGTATTTTTTTTAAAGAATATGACTTATAACAATAGTTAATCATCCAGAGATATTTTCCCAGGCACAATTAATTCCTTCAGAGGTAGGCCCCCAATCCTGCACGTAACTCTGTATGGAGCACAGTTTGTTCTATACTAATAAAACTTTTTAATGTCAATAAGGACACAGAAAAATCATTATTTTATTTTAAATCACAGACAAAACTCATATGACTTGAAAGTACTTCAGAACTGGGATTTTTTTTTTGGAACTGGTCAGTTTCAAGGTAGTCAAGTTAACACTGTCCCTTCAAACTCATTAAATGGCATTGTTGCAAGGAAGAGGGAAAGTTACTTGTCACTTGATGATCTGATTTATTTATTTTTTTATTCCCCTCAAACCAACTTCTCCAAGGTTACTTTTTAAAGAAGATTTCACTGATAACGTCTGAAGAAGAAAGGGTGAAGCCCGTTTTCACTAAGCGAGGAAGAAGTCTGTGTGGAGCAATAGCCCTGATAACTTGAGCTTATTCTAACAATCTGTCCAGCATGTCTAAACAAGGAGATGATTGCTACTTCTATTTCTATTCCACGTGTACCAAGGTGTGTTATTTTTAAAAACACATTTTAAAAAAAACAAACTGAGATGAATTGAGTTGCTCAAATAATTTAATATATGTCTCATAGTTAGATTCGAAAGTAGAATCTATCCTGAAGTGTCATAGCTGATTTCATATCCTGTGTACCCGTCTTGTTTTGTTACACCTAGCCATTTGTTATGGAAAGGAATAAATTTCAAAGTAGAATAATAATGCAAGATCATCTGTGTAGAGATAGCATTAATCTTTACCCTGCTCCTGTTTTTATTAAGCAGTAATACTGATTAACACTTTTCAAACAGTTGGTTGCTAATCCTTACGAATAACTTGTGATGTTGGCATTAACTCCTTATAAAGATAGGTAAATCAAGACATGGAATTGAAGCAACTTGCCCAAGCTATGGAGGGAGTCAATGTCAATAATGGATTGGAACTCAAGAGCACCTGACTCCTTCAGTCAGCTAAACCATTCTGCTTCTCTCTAGAGCTAACTTGCTTATTGGGCCCAATGAACCAGCTATGGGGGGAAAAAATCCATATCATATTGTGACAACTCTGTATGCTGTTTCATTGTTAAATAAATAAGATCCAGAAGTTATAGACATGACTAAGGCCAATGAACAGATGCAGAAACATATATGCCCTTTTTTGTGGCAGCAGGAAAATAATAGTGGCCATTTTTGCAATGGCATACAGTTTTTCAAGAGCTGCAGGCATCATGCTTCACCCACCCCGTGTTGATTGCTGCCTAATTTTTGAATTTCTTAATGTGGCAAATATATCTCAATTTAAAATTAACACTAATAACTTTAGGTCTTAAGGATGATACAGTAAACAGAATTCTATCAAGTGTAAATGCAACAGTAAGATGGTTGAGGTTGGCTGTAGGGAATAGGGATGTAGATGTTAATCTTTTGTGTGTGTGTGTGTTTTTTTTGTTTTTTTGTTTTTTTTTATGAAGTGGTTATTGATTTATCTCATTCTTATCCCATCCACAATATATCCTGACTTGTTTCATCATGGCCACCTCTAAAGTGTTTGTCTGATGTTAAGATAGTAATTTAAAATAATGTCAGGAAGGACCTTTCAAAATGTTTCCATAGAATTAATTATTTCTGCCTTCTCCCTGAGAATGCACTTCTCATCCATTGCTCCGTTTCTTCTTATTGATTCATCTGCCTTTCCATTCCCCACACTAGGATCAGTTCAGTCACTGAGCCTTTTTCCTTCAGTTCAGAAAGTCCCACTTTTACCGCTCTCTTTGTACCTGGGTTTTTCAGGTTGCAACCTCTTATTTGCTTTTGTCCCATTGGCACAGGGGGACAGTTGTCCCTTCCGTCATTGTGAAGCTGCACTGGGAAACGAGACTGTCTGCACACTCTGGCAGGAAGGGCGCTGCTTCAGGAGTATCTGCAGGTTTAGGCACATGGAGATTGATGTAAGTGTTCATTTTGCAAGTACGTTTTCGGACAGTGCTTTTTATCTGGTGCTCAGTGAACTGCTTAAACTTAAACTTGTGTTACTGAGGTTCACTGTTGTGGTAGTCTTGTCACAGATGCTTGTGCTGAACATGCAAACACCAAGAAGATGAGAACTGATTTAGAATCATACAAGTGGATCTGATTGGAGGCTCCTCAGTGCAAGCAGGTTACTTTGACACTTCCTAATTTGGTTTGAATTGGAACAATAATTTACAGTAGGAAGCAAAGAGCATAGAGTGGGTTCACTTTTACATATCAGTTTTGCCTGCTCTAAGCAACGCTGGCCTCCAGTGATCAAAGTAAAGGGATGAATTTAAGAAAATTTAAGCCTGTTAGAAAAACAACTCCTTGCTGTGATATCTACTAGACACTGGAATAGTCTCTTCAGTGGAAGTGGCAGTAGTCACATTGGTTTTATTACTTAAAATTGTGGTGGCCCTAGCACTGGGGAATAATTCTGCACTGGCCCTTTGGGAGATGAACTAGATGTGATTAATGTGTCTTTTCCATCTCTGACTTCTCCAGTTTTCTACATAGTTTTTGTCAGGGGCTATAATAGACTGGAAAGTGGAGAAAGGAAAGAGGAAGTGTAGTGACAGACAGATGCAAAATTGTCATTGTTGTAGTTTTTGTAAAGATTGTATATGTGCCCAGAGCACTAGATCGGATTTTTGTTTCAGTTATGAGGCAATGTCCTAACGGTATATTGAAATATTTTATCTTTGTGACATGTTTGACCTGTGAAACGAAGTCATAATATTGCATTGTGATTGTTCTGTGAGCATTCTATGCCACTTGGATGCCATCTGATAACTGCATGACTCTGTAGCTTTTCCAAGGTGACTTTAATGTGGGTCTTTGTTTTGTCTGTCTGAAGAAAAAACGCAGTGAGATCCCTTGCTACTGGGAGAATCAGCCAGTTGGCTGTAAGAAATTAAATTGCGCTTTCCATCACAACAAGGGACGCTATGTCGACGGACTCTTCCTACCTCCAAGCAAAAGTGAGTTGTTTCATTTTTCTCCTTCGGCAATTCTTCCCAGATCCCTGAAGCCTTGTAGAGCCGACCTCTGGATTTTTATTTGCACAGATATTTCCGAGTGCTCCTGCTATTGGTAGTTGAAAAACAAAGACTGCTCAGTTGTTCATGATAGAAATTTAAAATCTGTGGTGGTTTCAAATGGAACACCAGTCTGACCTAAAATGTCAAAAATATTTATTTAAAAATCAGTTCTGAGACCACTGCAACAAATATTACATTATTTGCTTCATTAACAAACAAATACTGGCTCTTAAGGTCGATATTAAAACTTGTTGGCCCAAGAGTCGAAATATCCCTCACCTTGGTCAGTTTTTCTTTGTGAGACAAGAAGTCTTGATATTATCAAAACAGGAAGTAAATTTGTTACTTATATAGCAGCATCGGTGCTGTACAACGGCTGATTTGTACCAGCCAGCTGCTGATCCTGAACACAAGAAATGGGCCTCCAGCTGTAGTCAAGGCTGAAATGAATAGCTGTGGGGATTTCACCCAATTTTTTTTTTATGCTTAGCTGCTTCTCTCCTTTTTATTAACATTTTCCTTCTGTTTTAGGCTACCTTCATCTCACTCAACCTTTCAGTAGGTGTGAAGAGTTATAGCTTTGTGGGGCTGTAAAAATAATAGCCAGACATCTATGCTCTCTCACCTGGCATATTCATACTGAGCAGAGTCTCTTCTCTCATAGTGAAGGAGAGTTCGGCATGTCTGGAAGTCTATATGCATTATGGTTTTGGAAATGAATGAAGCGCTGGATTCAAGGTTTTAAATAGGCAATTTACAGGTGTTTCTCCTGTTCTTCTAGCTGTGCTGCCAAGTATGACTGAGTCTGTAGAAGAGGAGGTGAAGGTGACCCAGATCTCGCTGCAGCAGAATAAACTGTCTGTCCAGTCCAATCCCTCCCCCCAGCTGCGGGGGGTGATGAAAGTGGAAAACTCTGAAAACGTTCCCAGCCCCACTCATCCTCCAGTCGTAATCAATGCTGCAGATGATGATGAAGATGATGACGGTGAGCAGATTTGATCTCTAAAGCATTTTATATCTCCGATATTTAAATAAATACATACAGCACTGATGCATTTGCTATGTGCCTAGTAATCAACCTTCAGTTTTCATGGTTAGTCCTGTGGTGGTTCTAGTCTAGCATTCTGCACTGTGCAATGGCCAATACCTGGAATATTGGAGGGGAAAGCTTTTCTAAACTCTTGTTGGACAAGGAAACAGGAAGGGAATTTCGTCCTTAAGCACCATCACCCTTCTAGGCAATCCAGGAAGTAGCCTTGTCTAGCGATTAAGAGCTAGGAACTGAGTCACAAGACCTAGATCTTAGCTCTGGCATGGCCATACTTGGGCAAGTCACTTAGGCCAAGTGGCCACTGTTTGAAGTCAGAGGGAGCTGATGGGTGCTCAAGTTGAGTACCCAAAAACCCTGGCCATTTTGGCCTTAACCTCCCAATACCTTCACTTTTGCATAATGAAGAGAGTACTCACCCCTTTGCACCACTTAGATGAAATGTGCTGCGTAAGGGCATGGTCTGATATCTGAAAGCACAAGATTTAGTTATTAGTTATTTGTACTACCATTGCACCTAGGAACCCCAGGCATGATCCATGACTCCATTGTGCCAGCTGCTGTATGCAACCAGAACAAAAAGGTTCCTGGTTTTCCCTGCCTCAAAGTGCACACAGTCTTGTCCAATTCCTGATGCTAATTGAGTGTGAGCTAACATTTTGTCCCTTTCAGATCAGCTTTCTGAAGAAGGAGATGAAACTAAAACACCTGTTCAACAGCCAGCTACAGAAACCCATAATGGATTGCGGATAATTTCTACTCGGAAATCCAGTGCTAATTCAAAACAAGGTATTTCATGTTTATATTGTAGGAGCTCCTAAAAGTCACAGCCAGGTTGGCTCTTAGACCCCATTGTGTTAGGTGTTGATCAAATGTAATAAATGACCACCCCGGTGGTTTGCCTGGCAAAAACCTTAATTCTAGCTATTGGCTGAGCTGCTTAGTAAGGTGATCTTTGGGTATCAGCCACTCTTCTGCAGTCACAAACAGGATAGTTGAGTCAATGCTTAGCTCATTCTTTTTTCAAACGCTTTTGGTTTATGTTGAGCAATCCCAGTAGGCATTGAAACAGGAAATGATAGTGTGACTTTTCAGGTTACCTTTTAAAAAATTCATCTTGGTAATCAATGCTTACATTAAATCTTGCTAGCTTTAGGAGCATATGGAGTGGTCCATGAGTTAGCATGGAGGTCATCAGGCTAGAGCACCTTATGTACACGGGGTATCTCCACTGATTTCAGTGGAGTTATTCCTGGTTTACACTAGTGTAAGACGGTGTAAGATTGCACCCTAAGTCTTTAAATTACCATGCAGGTGTAGTTTTGAGGTTCTTACTCCTTAAAAAGACATCACCAAGGAAGTTCTGTAGGGAAAGGGGGTATTTGTATGGTCATGCAGTAGCATCTTCTGACACCTGAAGAAGTGTACCGCAGCTAGTTCAGAACACAGCATGTTGTGGAAGAACAGTGAGGTGAGGGGTGGAAATGGGAGCACAGAATGGCTCTGGAAGGTGAGCATCTCTGTGACTTAGCTCTCACAGGAGACCAAAGGGGAGTTCAAAGCCTGGATTTCCTCACACTGTTTAAAAAAAACAAAACAAAACAAAAAAAACCTTAAAAGTAAGCCAAGTGACTAATAGCGCAGATGTTGGTAATTCTTAAAAATGCAGCTTCTGCTCTCTTGTGAGACCAAGCAAGCCAAATTCTGTGGCCATGAACTTAGGGGTGGTTTTTTTCTTCTTTCATGTCTGTTAATACTGATTTTTTTTTTTTTTTTTTGGAAAAAGCAGTAAATGTTGAGAAGCTTGGTCTGCATTCATAGACATGCACCATTGCTTTTAAGTTTTGGGTTCATTCACAATTCTGCATTTTCAGATAACAGTTTGAATTTTGGAATAAAAACACTTGAAGAAATCAAGTCCAAAAAAATGAAGGAAAAATCACAAAAACAAGGTGGTGAGTTACTCTCCCTCCCTCCCAAATTCAATGGCACTCCTGTCTCAAGAGAGACAACAATTTTTCCTGCATGGGAAATACACAGGATGACTTGCAGGGTTTTTTTGGGTTGGGATAATCTGTATTTGCTTTCAGAGAAGGACTGTATTGTTTGAAAAAAATGGCTTAAAAATAGTTCAGGTGGTAAAAGCAGAGTCCAGATGGCACAAGCTCTCTTGTATTAGTCAGGCCCTCTAAAGCAGGGAGTAAAGTCGAAATGAGAAGGGTACAAGAATATACTCTCATGCTGTTGTGCATTATGTATCTTTTCCCCCCTATAGCATCTGGATAGCTGGCCAAGCATTGGCTAGGACTATTCTGTGCAGTCCTTTGTATTTACTCTTCTCTTGTGGCCCAGATATGCCATTGATTGAGTGGGAGATCTGTTCATAAAGGTGTTTTTACACACCCTCAATTGCATGATCTGGGCCTTGATTTCAATTTGCATATAAATAATGTTTTTGTTGAAGTGATTTAAAATCAGTTTGCCAGGAATAAAGTAACTCTTGTCTATTTTTCCTCATGTGGTAAGGGAGTGGCTTTTTATAAACTTCCCCCCCGCTAACTTAATATATTTTTGTTTGCTATGATCAGAAGGCCCCTCTGGAGTTTCTGTTTATCCCCTCCAATCCCAGACCATTCCTGGTCCGGAAAAGGAAAACCTACGGACGGTGATCAGGACTGTTACCTTGTCTGCAAAGCAAGGTAATGATAACTGCTGCTTGCTTCCTTGGTTCCATTTTAGTAGCTCCTTAGACTGTGGTGTTGGTCCAGATGTCCTTGCTCTCTCTGGCCAACATGGTGTTCATCTGCTACTGATGGTGCCGAAAGGTGTTTGAAGACTTTATTTAAAGCTTCGAAACCCATGGTTTTCTACAGAAGGAAGAATCCCTGGATATATCGAAAACCTCTGACAGTGCTGGTACTCAGAGAAGCATATAGGTTTTTGACTTTTGCATCAGGACATTCAGCATCTGGACATCACCTTTAAAGGGTTACGGAGAAGTGCTCGAGCTAACCATAACAAGCCAGTGTTACAAAATGTGACCATAATGCTGCAAACACTTGAACATGTGCTTGACTTTACTCCCAACAGGTCTGCTGGTGTGAGTAGAGCTACATATGTGCTCAAGTGTTTGCAGGATCAGGACAAGCGTTTGCACAAGGATATAGCTGCAAAACCAAATAACAAAAGGAGAGAGAAATGAATGGGTGCAAACAGGAGAAAACTGGAGGACTAATGAGAGGAAGCTCTGTGGCATTGGAGAGGGGGCCAGCACTAAACAAGCAGAGAAGGGCGTTGGTGGGAGGAGTGTATGTTCATGAGGTAGTCTGCAGTAAGACACTGCGAAGTTCCATTTTTTTTCAGAGAGAGACTCGTTGCTGTTTGATAGTTGTTTATCCTAGTAAGGAATAAATCTTCAAAAGTGTCTAGTAGACTAGAGCCCGAATATGGAAGTTGTGGTCTCAAGAGGCATTTTGCTTGCTTGTAAGAGTAAAACTTAACTTTGTGAAAACTTCTGCTGTAGGAGAACCTCCCTAACCAGCACAGTATATAACTTGCACACTTGTCATCAGAGCCTTAATAGCAGAAAGCTGAAGCGAGATCTCATATTACGATTTTTACTAAGTATACTACAGTACACTTCCTAGTACATTTCCAAATTGTAATTATCAAAATGTTTTATGATGCAATATTATTGCATTTTTGTTTCCTCGCTAATAGGCAAAATCTCATGATTTACAATAGGAGTCTATCACTTGTGTAAACTGGCAAGATTATCTTATATCTATATATGGCTACTGCTTTTTCCAAATTAAAGATGCTTATGTTTCACTGTTCCAGGTGAGGAGCCTCTGATTCGATTGAGTCTCTCGGAGAGACTAGGAAAACGGAAACCCTCCATAGGTAAGAACTCATAAGCTAGAGAAATAACGCTGGCTAGAGTCAGCTTCCTCTGCACAGCTCTGGTAATGCACTTAAGTTGAAATCTGCAACACCCATCTGCCATTACATCTGTAAGGCTCCAGGCAGCTCTGTTAATGTGGTTTGAAAATATATTTTATAGAACAAAATAAAGCTATAGGAATTTAGTTTAAGGAAAAAATTAGTATGTATGGGACTCTCCCATTACCTGAATGCTGGTCTGTAACATGGTGGCAGTTTCTACAGCCCTGCATAAGGTTGCAGAGTAATTGCTGCTGTGACTCATGCTGACAGGTGGGTCCTTAACTCCAACCAGGCTGCAAAGGGGATGGAGTGTCTCTTTGGAAAATGGGGAACAAGGGACTTGGACAGGTGAGGATTTGCAGGGAAACCCTAGGAACAGCCAAACTTGAGGAGAAAGCTTTTAGGGTAAGGTTTATAGTTAGTTAGATATCTCAAGAAGGGGATAATTTTTTTACTCTATGCAATGTGTATACTCTGAAGCAGTGTGGGTACTCCAGCTGCTTACATAGTCTGCTTCTTTAACTTAAGTCAGAAGCCATCAAGTCATCTATTTGGTAATTCCTGAGCTTGTGGCTTCTTGTATGCTTTACCAGAGAAATATGGTGCCCCCAAAACACCAGAGCAAATATATTGCATTTGCCCCCAGGCTTGTGCAGATATATTGTTCTGGTGCCCTTCTCCTTAAAAATGTCTGCATTTCAGATACTGTAGGACAGCGTTTCTCAAATGCAGCCACTGCGGTCGCATGCGGCCACCAGGGGCTTTTCTTGCGACCACAGCCTCCTGGGGGTGAGGTGCAAAGCAGTGGTCCCTCCCCCAGGGCCATCAGCAGGGGTTTGGCACTGCCCCCCTCTGGAGCCACAAATGCCAGAGGAACAGGCAGTCGGTGTGAGTTCCCCACCTTCCATGTGGCAGTGAGGCTCGGGCTTCAGCCCTGAGGTGGCGGGCGGCAGGCTCCGGTCTTGGGGCTTTGGGCTCCAGCCCTGGACCCTGCCTGCAGGTCCCAGCCCTTGTCTCACCACCCCACTACATCACTCCTGCCTCCCCTGCCCCCCATCCATAGCCCCTGGTCCCCGCTGTCTCCCCACCCACCTCTTATCCAGGGCTTACTGGCTGAGTAAGTCTGCTGTGAAAATTTATATTTTTATGTTTGTTAATATCACTTTTCACAGCCTCCCAGCTAGCTAGTAAGTCTGCTGTGGAAATTGATATTAACAAATATACAAATATATCTTTTTGCAGCAGAGGACTTACTAGCTAGCAAGTCTTTTTTAAAAAGCAACCAAAAAGCAAAAGCAACAACAACAAAAGACTGTGCAAAACACCTTATTTGTGTTTCTATTCTGTTTAGGTCCAATAAAGAATAGAGACAACTGTACATTATTTTTAATTGAGTCTGCAAAAAACCTCTACATAAATAAATTACAATGATTTGAAAATGTATATGTGCATATTTATTTGTTTTTCCTAAAGTCAAGTATTTTAGGAAAAATTGTCAGAACGCCCACCAGCAAAAGTTGGTGGCCGCACTCTGAGGCCACCACAAATTTATTATGAGAACCCCTATAAGTTTATGAAGTGCTTTAGAAGAACTTTCCACCCTGAGAGTCCCTGCCTTGATTTGGCAGTTGCTTCATAAGGGAGAGTTTCTCAGAGAGCCTCTTACCCTCCTGACATCCTTATCTTGTGTTACTTGGGTTTCAAAATGCTTCTTCCACTGAGAACCATTGTGCTATTTGGGAGCTACAACTTAGAAGCAGAAATAGCAGATATTAGCAGCTGGAAAATAAACACAGAAAAATTAAACTCTGTGAAAGGTAAAGAGAGCAGAGCTTCTAGGCGACTCCTCTGTCTTCAAGTCCTCCTATGTATAAGCGCTTGTTAATATGTTCAGATATTAGCTGTTGACTTTCTTTCCACCATGTTTGGCTTTACAGATGAAAGTGGCCCTCCATTGAAGCGTAGCCTTGCTGAAAGGCTGGGAAAGAAGCTTGAATCTCTGGAGAAGACTGACAAAGCACCAAAGAGAGGTACTGCTGCTTAAGAAATCTTTGGGTTTGTTACATACAGACTTCAGTTTGTAGTTCCCTTTTGGTTCTTTGTATGTTAGATGAAGCCTCTCAATATAACTTTGAATTTCCTGGAACTATGTGAGAGACAAAGGAGCAGCCCACCTAACTGCTTTGTGTTTGTTCTTGCAGTTCAAGTCCCCAAGTCTCTTAAGGAGAGGCTAGGATTGCCAGCTGAGCAGACTAGCACGGAGACAGGTAACTAGCACGGAGACAGCTGATGCTCCCCTTTTTCCCGGACCTGCCATTTCTCAGCAATCCGCATTACCCTACCCGTAGCCATTAGAGCTCCTGTATCTGCCAGCATGAGAGTTCTGGCTCTTGACAGCCAATTTGATTCCACTTGTGCCTCAGGAAGCTTTGCTTGCCTGTTTATAAGCAGAAGAGTTTAAAACCAGCTTGGAGACAAGTGAAATAGAAATTGGAAACCAAGAGATGGGATTGGAAATGCCAGTGGAGATACAAGGTAGTGGTAGAATGGGGCAGATTTACCTCTGTGCTGCAGTCATCACAGTAGTAATAGATTTACAGAAAAGGGATCAGAGTGTGCCCTACAATTTGACATACATGCTTCCCTAAACCACATTCACAAGTTTAGGTTATGATTTGGATTCCTTTCTCTTCGACACACTGACATTCACAGTTTTTTGGGGGGCCCTAAGCGGCTACTTAATTTTTTTTTTTTTTTTTTTTTTTGGGGGGCCCTAGGGGGTTTTTTATTTTTTTTTTTTTTTTTTTTCAATGCACAGGTCAGTCTTTTCTTTAAATGTTTTGGTTTTTTCCTCTTTTGGTGACAACAGAGAGAGCTGCAAAACCAGCAGGTGAGATCCGTGTGAAAACACTAGAAGAAATCCGTCTTGAGAAAGCCAACCAGAGACGGGGAGAACCTCAAACCAAACTCAAGACTGAAGAGACTTGTAGAACAGAAGATCCTAATCCAAGGGTGAAACCTTCCCCAACAATTAGAATCAAAACCTTTTCTGAGGTTCTGGCTGAGAAAAAAAACAGGGAGTTAGGGGAGGAAGATCAGCTAAAAGTGGAGGAAAAGCTAAAAGCGGAGGAAAGTCCTACCAAGCCGAAGACTGAGAGTGAGCCCAAGAAGCAGGGCACTGCAGCTCCACCTATAGCCAGCAAAGGGCAGCTGGAGGAGTCAACAGGCAAAGCCATGTCAATAGGGGAGGTGCGCATTAAAACATTGGAGGAGATCAAGCAGGAGAAAGCTCTGAGGATGCAGCAGAGTGGAGAGAACACCCTAAATACGCCACCGCAACCTGAGCTTACTCCCACCGGGAGGAGATTACTGCGCATTACAAAGCTGACAGGTAACAAATGCTTTGGCCATTCCTATAGTACAGCAGGTTCCCCCTTCTTTGCTGGTATTTTCAGTTTACTCAGAAATCACTCACTCCACTACATATTACAGCTAGAAGACTTTCAAAGTCAAAAGTTAAGAAGTGCCAGAATCAAGGTTGCCCATGTCAACCCTACTTGCTGCTTTGTACATATGTAATTAAAGACTGTCATGCATATCATTTGCTATGTCTTTTATGGGGCTCCTGCCTCATTCAGTGAATGCATAGTTATTTAATGTGGAGGACAAAATGCAATATTGAATGTGTGGCCTCAGGCCTCAAACTTTGTACTGAATGCAAAATTCATTCCCTCCTGGGAGTTTCTGTGATTCTCTCAAAATAATATTGGAGTCACTGTTTCATGAACATTAATGTATGTATCTTCATAACACCCCTGTGAGGTAGGAATGTGTGTGTGTGTTCTGTTTTTTTTTTACAGCTGGGGAACTGAGGCACAGAGAGAGATTAAGGCCAGAATTGTCCACTAATTTTGGGTGCCCAACTTGAAATATCTAGGACTTGCTTTTTTTTGAGCATGAGCACTTTGTATGTTCAAAGCACAATTCCACTGATGTCTGAGTGCTCAGTGTTTTTGTGTCTTAAACCACAGGCGTCTCATGTTGGGCACCCAGAAAATGGGGAACACACAATTAGTAGCCAGCTGTTAACACTAGTTTGATTGAGGTGCCCAGCATCACACAGGAACTCTTTGGCAGAGGCAGGCATAGAATCCAGTTTACCAGGGCAGCATTCAACCGCCTAACCATGAGACCATCCTTTTTCATCCTATAGTCCTCTGCCTCGTTCAATATACACTTTCCAACCTCAGCAACAAATAAGGCAGGGGTCCTACAGACAACAGCCTCATTCATTCATTCCCTGTGCACAATACATAATGTGCACTGTAGAAAGTGTCTTTCAGATGTAACATTAAATGGGAGTCTCTTTGGGTCATCACAGTGCTTGGTCAGCTGCAAGTAAAAGTTCTCTGGTGTGTAGCGCAACCCAGACCTCATGATTACAGTGTGTATGTACAACTGAATGGAAGATTGTAGAGCACAAGCTGCAGCCAAATTCTTAGTCTATTAAACTGGTTCGTTTGCCCCAAAAGGTTGGAAACCAGTAGTGTGAAATGCTATTCAGGAGATCTGTGGTGTTTGAACTCTTAGAATTAACAGTGTGGGTTTGGGATGTTTTAAAGCACCTGGAAGAGAAGAAAAGAAGTTGGTGGAGTCGAGCATTCCGCCCCTCAGAGCTGGCCCAACAGACAAGGCTGCAGAGGTGAGTCCCTAGAGAATATAGGAAACACTATGTGTCAGAAGGTGCCTTGGATAACATTCACATTCTGTTTACCAGCATGACTTGGCACATACCTCCGATGCAATGGGGATGTCTGTACATTTCTGCATCTAAGTTCTGGAGATTAATCCAGAGTCCTGTCTTCTGTGGTAGCATTTCAAGACAACATTGCAATGACCAAATGGCTTTGAATTTCTTGCTATTTATACGTAGCAATGAATAAGAAGCCCTGGTAGCAATAGCAAAAGCCAGGACTTTGTAATCAGAGGTAATCTGTCTGTTGAGGGCAGCACTGGCAACTTGTGTTTCCCTTGGGCTCCTACTAAGAATGGACTAGATTGCAGCTAGAGTCTTTTGCTTTGATCAAGGGACAACCCATGCTGGGATTTGTAGCCTCTGTGGGCTGCACTTCTGTAGTAAAGGTGAGGGTGTTTGTGAACCTTGATGTAGGTTGCCAAAATGCAGCTGACTGATAGGGTGGTGCTGAGCTCAGAGTCCTCTCCATAGGAATTGCTGATTAGGTTTGTGTTCTGAAGTCATCCTAGATTTGTCCCATCTTGTTCCTCTCTTATTTTCTCTAGTCTTCAGATGAGAGTGCAAACAACTCTACAGTTCAAATGAAGAGTTCTCAAGAAATAGTGAGGGAGAAGCGGCAGCTGAAGCCACGGCAGAAGGAGAAGCTCCAGAAGAAAATATCTGCTATGTCATCCCCTGGAGAAGAAACGATTGAAGAGAAGAGCCCAGTGGCCGGAAGTCCTGAATCCACTGTGACGCCTGGGGCAACTCGTCGGTTGACAAAGAGACTGACTGTGAAATCAGAGGAAGCAGTGATGGAAAGTCCAGGAACAGAGGGTTCAGTACTACCAGTGAAACATGCAGCTCAGTCTCTGGAGCGAAAGGCTAAAGGTGAATGTCATTTTGTGTAGTATTTTCTGTAAGAGGGATTTAACTTTAGGGGCTGGATCACTTAATCTGTTCCCCAAATCACTCAGTTTTTTTGCTCAATATTTCTAGGGAAAGATGACCAGTGCTCATTCTGCAGTGTAGTCATAATTGGACTTTTCTCATCATCACAAGTGCAGCACAGTATGATGCATATTTTGTTCAGTTGGCAAAATGGCCAGACCTTGATTCAGAAGAAGAATGGAGTAGTAAAAGGGATACTGCCGGTCTGGATTTGATGCATTGGCACAGTAGTGTAACAAGTTGTGCAGATCCTTGATGGGGTGGGAGAGAGAGCCTACACAGAATTTGCCTGTTCTGTTTCTGCCCAGCTCTCGTCTGTGTTAACCCTTTCCTTTCTGAGAGCCCTAAAATTCCCAAACTTTAAAAAAAAAATCTAACTAGAAAATGGCTTTCATTTGTGAACACTGAAATTTCAGTAAAGTTACCCTAGAAAAGTGGTGGTGTTGCTTAGGATCTTGACGCTGTCCAGATTTTCTCTATATTCTCCCTTTTATTTCTGATTGGTTTATGAATTCATCCCTGACCGTTGAGTAGTGTTGCTGTACAGCTCCTACATTCCACCCCAAAGATGGCTGTGTTAATGGAGGTGAAGTAATTTCTCTGAAATGTGTTAGAGCTGATAAGATGAGACACTGTAAGTCTATTAGCATTTTTATAGATTGCTGACTACATAAGAACAGAACAGCCATACTGGGTCAGACCAAAGGTCCATCTAGCCCAGTATCCTGTCTTCTGATAGTGGCCAATGCCAGGTGCCCCAGAGGGAATGAACAGTCTCTGGCAAACAGAGACTAGGGCCACCCATCCTGGCTAATAGCCATTGATGGACCTATCCTCAATGAACTTATCTAGTTCTTTTTTGAATACATGTATTTGAACTGCCAAAGGGTTAATTGGGGGTTACAAAGTGCTGTGCCTTAAACTCATTGCTGGCTTTACAGAGGAGCAAGGAAACTGCATCAATCCTAGGAACCAATCAGCTTCTGTTCCTTTCCTTTTATTTTCCAGCCAAACCCAAGGTGACTGTGAAGCCATCAGGCGTGAAAACCATCTCCCCTGCAAAACAGGCCCTGAAACGTAAGGTGGCTGAAAGTCATCCTTCTGCCATAGCAGCTGTGAAACCACTAAGCAGCACTAGCAGTGACTTGAAGGAGCTCCCAGCTAAAAAAGCAGCTGTGGTAAGGAAACTGGCTTACAAGCTGGACAGCCTATGGTGAAACCTGAACAGAAGTGTTTCACCCTGCCCCTAAGAGAAGACCGAAGATAGATATAGGGATGTCTTATCTCTCTTATGCAGTTCTGTCCAGATCTGAGTCCCTTACCATACCATGGTATGATTTTGATGCATCTTCCTCCATCTTTTATTAGATGAGTAACAGCACTTTTATAATGTTCTTAGTTAAATGTCTTCTCAGTGGAGTGAAGTACATACCACTTACGTGCATTCCAGAGTGGCTAGTCAACTACCGCTGAAGACTTCAGGCCCTTGATAGGCATCGAGTTTTATGCTCACTTTGTCTGGGAAGGCCCAGAATTGTTTTGGCTTGGGGCTCAGGGATGATATGGCTGTGCAAGGATGGGGCAGGCATTATACTGGAGGAAAAGAAATCTGCCGAGAAATATTTTACTTTTGTACCTTATCTTTCATCTTGCTTTTTCCCAGACTACTGTTCTAGCCGTGCCAGAGGATAGTCCGGCCACTGTACCGGAGAGAGCAAAATCCAGAGACAGGTAATGTCTGCAACTTGCTCCTGTTCCTGTTAGAAAAGGTTTTTGTCACTGGGGTTTCGGTTTGAAACTTCAGTACAGTCTCTGCCTGACATTTGGGAAGATGAGTTTGAGGTCATCAATGTTATAATATACCTGTTAAGCCCTGCAACGTACCCTGCTTTAATTTTCTAACTATTTAGCAGACTCTCCTTTGGATTATCTTTTAAAACATTTGAGTTGATTTTGTTAATGTAGGTGAATTGGCATCACTTGCAGTAGCATCTTTCTGGATTCCTGTGAGGTCCTGAAAGAGGCGAGGGTGGCGCTGGAGTGGGATGAAGATAGGGGAAGACTTTCCTGCTGGCTCCTCCTCAAATGCTAACTAGTAGCTGGCATTCTCTGTGACCAAATGCATGTCTCAGCAGAAGGCTTTGTAAGAGAAGAGGGATATTAGGTGAAGAAAATAACGCAGAGCTGGGTGAGACAAGTTTATGCAGCACCTGGCTGAATCAGGGCTGACTAAAATCCACTGCTGTCAGCTTCTTACTGTCAAGAGCACCAAATTCATCCAAATGTGTGATGGAAAGAGTAAATAGTTGATATCTGTTTTAACAAACAGTTCACAAAGTTTTATCCGTTCACATTTTTATAATCAGTTTAGTAAATTAGTGTAAGTGTATTGTCTTTGGAGGCAGAGCATTTGGGGATCTAGGAAAAAGATTGGTTTAATTCTCATGGTTGTGTCTAGGTCCCCAAACTGAGAATGTACCTGTAATATTACGTTGGACTCAGAGACAGCCACTGCTTAATTACACAGCAATTCCAAAGGATTGGAGGTGTGGGGGGGAACACTGCAGTAAGAGAGGGCGGTTGGCAAAATAGATATTTTCAATTAAAGAATTGCTCTCTCTCTTCTCCCAAGCCCTGAGTTGCATATAGGAAGCCAAGCAGCCTCTGTGGCTCAGTCAGAGATGTCAAGCCCAACCTCTTCACAGGCAGCAGTCAAGACCCGCAGGCTGAGCTCCACCACAGCTGGGAAAGCACCCTTATCCGTAGAAGATGACTTTGAGAAGCTGATTTGGGAAATCTCTGGAGGCAAACTGGAAGCAGAGATTGATCTGGACCCAGGGAAAGATGAGGATGACCTCCTGCTTGAACTATCTGAAATGATTGACAGCTGAACCAGACTTATACTTACCTTTTAAAACAAAAAACATTTTAAACTCTATTTTGTTGGATACCCAAGATAAACCTTTTTCTTCTATATGAGGCTTTGCCACAAGTCTTTAAGTACACTTGAACTGATAGAAATTGGCAATATCTGCACTCAATTGTCGTTAATTTCCCTGCAGGTCAGAGTTAAGAGCCTGTGTACGCATCCTGTTTCCACAGGCGGCTATTTTGAATATGTGAGGACAAAGCACTTCAGAGTTTCAGGCCAGAAAGATCCTGGAGCCCATCTATAAAGCCTGGGGGTGTAAACTTCTTCCACTGATTTAAGGCTGTGAAGGCTTTAAAAAAAAATTTTTTTTTTTTCTCAGCAAGGTGTGCAAAACTCAGTGTGTTTCAAAGCTTTTGGCAACTCTTGAGTTGTATTTGTCCTTCTTGTTTTAACATTCTAGCAAAAAATAATGAAAAAGTGGGGAGAGAAGGATAATTACTACAGTAATGTGGGCCAAACATACTGCCAAAGGTGCGGGATCGGGTTAGTCCATCCAGCCTTACTTCCTTTTAATTATCAGGGACAACACAATATCAGTATGGAAAGCAGCAGCTATACAGTACACAAAGACTGCCTTCCTCCCTTTGAATCATACTGTTCTAAATCTTGGGGGGTTGGTACTTTTTGTTGACTGAGTAAGGTCCTGGGGCAACTGGTGTAACCCCTCTTGGTCTGCTGCACATCAGTAAATTGAAAATGGGTCTTAAAAGTGCCTCTCATTTCCAAGAATCTCTTCCCTCTTCTGCTGACTTTTCTTCTACTGAGAAGCGGTAGCTGCTGGCACTGATGGGGAAAACACTTTTAGCTTTCTTTGAACCCCAATTCGCTGTATTGGCTTGTTTGATTTGATGTAGCACTATGCTGGAATTCAGCCAATAGGAAGCATGTGTCAAGTCAGGCAAGTCTTAGAAGTGTCAGAGCAAACTCTGTTCCCGCCCCTGTCCTGTGGATACCTTTCTCTCTTCTCACCCTTCATTTCTCTATAACTCCCCCCTCCTCCGGCCTGAACTAATTATTTAGGAAGTACACACCTGGGGTTGGGATGTTAGGAAAACTAGTCTTCTGTGCTTGACAGTCCATTTGTCTGAACTGTGTACATGGAGAGAATGATTGAGATTGGGGTGTATTGTGTATCCCATCACCTATGTTCATTTTGACCATAAGATTTTTTTTTATTTTCTTAAACCTTCAACAAACTAGTCCCTTCCGACTTTGAGCTGTGAGGATATAGGTGTGGCAAGGCTTTTGCTGCTGGCAGGCTTAAAAAAAAAAAGTTTAATTGTATTGTAAATATTTTGTCTTTGAAAGAAAACACGTACATGATTTGATAATCCACTGTGATGTCTTAGTTCTTATAGGGAAGATTTGAACCAAAACCAATTTTTAAATTAAAAAGCCCACTCCTGAAGAAACTGCTGTTATAGTTCTAGGAGGGACACCACGCAGAAAGCTTCATCCCAAAGAAGCCGAAAAGCAACAACCCTCCATCCTGCTGAAGGACTTTTCACAATGAGACTTCTGGTTGCTTGTGCACAAATGGAAGCAACTTTCAGAGAGAGACATATGTATGAGAGATTGTGATCTAAAAATCTTTTCCCTGCTGCTTGTTATCTCCCTGTGTTTAAGCAGAATATTCCGTTCCATTGTCAGCTTTGTTCACTTCCTTCTCTGGATGAGAAGTCCTGTCTATGAAGGCAGAATTTTATGTATGCCATTACTTCTGTAAATATTTTATTCTTTCATTTTCTATTTAGTTTGTATTTAAGGCATTGTCTTACATGTAATCTGAACCATACATGTTCACCATGAGTTGGGCTGTTCATGAAAAACATTACTTGTGTTTTTAAATAAAGCTGATGTAGGAAGTCTTATTTCAGATGTTCTCCGTGTATTTGAGTAAGATGCAGAGGTGGGCTGTAGGTGCAAACAAAAGGGTCTTTTGGTTTCTACAACCAATACTTTCTTTAAAATGTTAGCAGTAGAGGAAATGGTATGTCCCAGTGGTAGGGTATGCAGAGAGGAGAGTCAGGGTCAACTTGCAAACAATGTAAGAGGCAGTGTGACTGTGTGTGGAATTCACAATACTTAACTCCTTTAGTCTCAAAGCACTTTACAAAACTGGGAGAGACAGAAAGTGAAGTGACTTGCCCAAAGTAACAGAGCAGGTTGGTGCCGGAGCTGGCCATACACTTAAGCCCCCAAATGGAGGGGGTGAAGCCACTTGAAAAGTCTTAATGTATTTGCATTCCTCAACTTCATCATCATATCTTCTGCAAGTGAGAGCGGTTGTATTACTCCAATGTACACCTGACAAACTGCAGTGATAACACACATGTATAGCCACCTATAGCTGGGGACAGATCTACTTAGGTGTGAGGAACAAAAGGACAGCTAGGCAGCCATACTTCACCCACCATGCAAAGGTTCATCTTGATCTGAGCATCTATGATCCACTGCAAGGCTCTCCGTGAGGATGCAAGGTCAAGTGAGTGGAATTTAAGGGTGGTGTCTCGCTGAGATGTATGGCTATGAACTATGCAAGTGGCCTTGAGTGTCGTCTTTTGGGCCAAAAGCTCGCTCTCTCTCTTTTTATTGTTGAAAATTACTCCTCAAAGGATCCTGGTGCGAGTGAGGCTCCTGTCCTAGTTATCTCTGCAAATGGCAGCCATCCTTCAGCATTTGGACTTTCCTGCCTAAATAAGGGGGATGTCAGGGTCACTCAGTGCACCCCACCTGGCCTTGCCCCATGCCTGTGTTGCATGCACCCTGCAGGCTCTGGGCCTGTGCTCTCTGCAGGGGCTGAATTCCCAGGCTGGGGGGCCTGGTCTGCACCTGCGGTGGGTTGCTGGTGGGCTAGCATGCGCTGCGGGGCCTGGCCTGCAGTGGGGCTCGTGCCCCCAGCCAGAGGTCAGCACGGGAGGCCGCGCACCGCCGCTGGACGGAGGCACTATGAGAGGCGGGAGCAGTCGAGGCGGCATGGAGAGTCCTCCAGTGTGCCAGAGTGGCCGGGAGAGGGGGCGGGTGGGAAGGGTTCCCAGCGTTCCACAGGCAGGCCCCGGCGGCTTCCGGTCTGCACCGGAAGTCTGAGCTGCTGCGGCGCGCGCGTGCGGGCTGCTGGTGGTAACGGTTTCTTTCCGGTCTCTC
>NW_020664550.1:2873423-2897094 GCF_002925995.2 Terrapene triunguis | reverse complement strand
ATGTGCTTTCTTATCTTCCCCCTTCCTCCCCGCCCATGATTTTGCAGAGGTCCAGGATTCAGGTGTGGCTCTATGAACAGGTGAACATGCGGATAGAAGGCTGTATCATTGTGAGTGTCATGTTATAGGCACTTTGCATCGTTAATTTGTTTTTCCCGTTCACAAGTTCCATTTGCAACTCCCCAAGAAAAGGTAGTACAGTGAAGTAATAACATTCCCCCCCCCAACCCCCCCAGTTTTCCAAGCAGTCGTCTTACTCAGATCCATTTAATCATAGCATCATAGGACTGGAAGGGACCTCGAGAGGTCATCTAGGCCAGCCCCCTGCACTAATGGCAGGACTAAGTATTATCTAGACCATTCCTGTCAGGTGTTTGTCTGTGCCCCTTAGTGAAAGCAACTCCTGCCGTTGAGGCTTGAGACCAGGCGATTTTGTTCACTAACCACTTTTGTTGTTGGTTCTTAGGGTTTTGATGAATACATGAACCTGGTTCTGGATGATGCAGAGGAGATACACTCAAAAACAAAAGCAAGGAAACAGCTGGGTAAGTCTGCATGGTTTAAATGATTTATGGCACCAAGCTGCATATATGAACCTTATGTGCAGCAGCGATATAAAATACAGAGCAAATGAATAGCTTTGACTGAAGGATAGTGAAACCCATTGGGAAGATTCTTAGGTCTGCTATCTGCTGTAGGTTAACTGTGTTGGGATTAGAGAGTTGATGAATGTTCCATTCTGATTAGCTGTGTGCCAGAATCCAGCACTTCTCAAAGAGTGAGTGAGTCCTAAAATGAATCTGAATCTTTAAAAAGGTGGCTTAATAAACAGCAGCTCTCTGCCCTCTCTTGGGTGTCAGGGTGACTGGAGGAGGCCAATCTAAACTCCATACTCCCATATCTATCTCTGTACGGTTGTATTAATTGGAAGTGTAATTTACCCCTTCACGTAATACTGAAGCTAGGGGTGACCCAATGAAATTAATAGGCAGCAGGTTTAAAACAAATGAAAGGAAGTATTTCTTCACACAATGCACAGTCAACCTGTGGAACTCATTGCCAAGGGATGTTGTGAAGGCCCAAAGTACAGCAGGATTCAGAAAATAATTAGGTAAATTCATGGAGGATATGTCCATCAATGGCTAATAGCCGAGATGGTCAGGGACAAAATCCTATTTACTGGGTGTCCCTGAACCTCTGACTGCCAGAAGCTGAGACTGAACAACCGGGGATGGATCACATTTTTAATTGCCCTGTTCTGTTAATTCCCTCTGAAGCCTCTGGCAACAGCCACTGTCGGAAGGCTGGATATTGGTCTCCATGGACCATTGGTTTGACTTAGCATGGCCATTCTTATGTTTTTAATTAATTTAAATACAACAGTCCTAATACCCTCCCCACGCACTCAGTATGTCTACACAACAAATTAAAACCTGTGGCTAGCCCATACAAGCTCCCAACGGCTCGGGCTGCAGGGTTGTTTCATTGCTGTGTAGGCTTCTGGGCCCGAGCTGGAGCCCAGGCTGTAGGACCCTGCAAGGTGGGAAGGTCCCAGGGCTCAAGCTGGAGCCTGAGCCCAGACATCTACACAGCGGTGAAACAGCCCCAAAGCCCTAGCCCTGTGAGCCCAAGGTGGCTTGCATGGGCCAGCCACGGGCGTCTAGTCGCTGTGTAGATATACCACTGTCACCTTGTCCCATCACCCTTCTGAGTCAGTACAGGACACCCTTTTGCTGCTGCCATCCCCACCATGTTCGGATTTGGTATTCACCATTTGCCAAGTACCAAAGATAAACAGTGAATCTGAAAACAGTGGTGTCTTCCTATTCCCTGCCAGGATGGCTTTTATTGCGATACACTCTGGTTTATTTTAAGGAAGCAGAGTACGGGGCTCAAGATACTACTGATACCCTGCAACGCAGCGAATCTCAGATATATATACACTGTGGAGAGAGGATCACCATAGATTTATAGGCTTGTAGCTCTGTGCTGCATGCAGAGGGATAGTCTATGTATTCTCTTAATTTACTGTACTGAAAGGAAACTTCTGATCTGTACTGCAGTCTTTCCCATGGTAAGTGTTTAATAGAAAGAAGCACTATATAGGCACCATGCAGACCTCTTTTTGGAAGCTTTTCTGCAACAAAATTTTCTGCATGTTAGACATTGCATGACCTGAGGATAATCTCTCTAACTGCCATTTCCGTTCTCCTTTGTGTTGCAGGTCGGATCATGTTAAAGGGGGACAATATTACTCTTCTACAAAGTGTTTCTAACTAGAACTTGTCATTCAGAGGGTGGAATGCACTAAAGAGTGTTCCAAACTAGAATTTTCAGTTAATGTGTGGGGTGGACTAAACATTATTATAAACAAGAGTCACTGTGCTGGGAAAGTGGATGGCGTTTTGAAAATAAAAACTCCAAATGAGCCTGATTTGAAAAGAGTAAAAACTTAGCTGATATCTTTCCCTACCTTTGATAGTAACATTTTTTACATTGCAGTACTTAAAAATTGTAACTGTGAACTTAAATTTATTTGATCTCATGCCTACATCCCTCCCTCACTGTTTTTGTTGGGGGAAAATATGTAATCTGAAATAAACCTTTTTTCTTAAAATGGATCTGTTCAGTTTCTGATAGGGGAAAAAAATCTTTGTACGTTCTGGAACAATAACAATGCACCATCTGAATTGTTCAGTAGAATACCAGAGCCACATGCAGTCTCTAGACTGTAGAGATCCAGTAAAATTAGGATGGAATTTATCTAGGAACTTAGCTTTACTATTCTCTACCAACATATCTCAGTTGCGTGAAGAGAGCTTTAACTGATAAAACAGTATAAAATTTCTTGAGAATCTACATAGATGTACTTGTTGGTAAAGGATTATTTCTACAGTTAAGTATGTTAATATGCTGGGAAGGCCTCCAGGAATTTCATCAAAGCATTTAACAAACAATGCTCAATCCTCACACTTGCCAGTATAATTAAGTATTATCCTCTTGTTTGAGTGGGGAAATTTAAGCAGAGAGGCTAAGTAGTTGACCCAAGATCACAGAGAGGGAGTCAGTGTCAGAGCCAGGATTAAAACTCGAGAGTTCCTGTGGTCAGATCACTAAACAATTTGGAAATATCTGAGATGTTTGGGTTTTTAATATTTTCTTCAATTTTTAATTTGGGAGTAATATGCTGTCTGTATGGGGATCTGCTGGATGGTTTGCTTGGGGATCTGTGAGATGGATGCATTTTCTTTTACTCCTATATGCTTCCTGGCTCAGATACCACTATTAGACCCCTTCTGCTGCTTTTCCAATTTAAACAAAAAAAAGTGTAGGTCTGATACCTCTGTGATGGAGGATTTCTTGGCGCTTGTTTTGAGGGCTTGATTTGAGGGCTACAGTAACAATCATTTAGACTGGAGTAATTTAGTCAGCATTCAGTTATCAAAACATAGTTTTACATATAGTTGTTATCCTGCAAACCAGTGAATTCAGAGAAATTCAGAAGAAAAAAACTGCCCCTGTTCATGGAAATATAACACATGCAGTTCAACAGTGGACAGTTAAAATACCTGTAATCTATTTTGGCCCAGTCTACGGCAGGGATCATTGAGAAAAATGTTCTCCCTTTCAAGTTTAAAAAAAAAAAAAAAAGCCATGCATTTTTTTTTTTTTTCTGCTGCTATCAGCTACTTCTGTCTCTCTCTCTCTTATTATTCATCCCAGACATGCAGAAATACAGCAACTCAGGCTTTTCTGGATTGTGTACTATTATTTGTCTATCTTGTTTGCATCTGAAAGAATTTTGATGCAGTTCCAGCATAGGTACTTTCACCCATTTCACTAAGCTATTCTACAGAGAAATTGTAACACCTCTTATCAGGCTTAAAGCTATGATGATCGAATGGGACATGTTACCACAACATGGTAGCTGAAACAAAATCAGGCATACTACCTGCTAACAAAAGAATTGGTATTTTTGTATCAGTTTTCATGAGTTTCAAAGTGTTCTGCACGAACAGCAACAGAAAGGTACATGTCTTGTGCAGACACAAATGTTAGACCATCTGTGGATGAACGCAGTTAAACATTGCCAAGGACTAGGTATGGAAGGCATAGAATAGTAACTGGGTTCCCCTGTGTCTGCTTTACATGGATCCTCAAGATGCTCGTTGAAGTTTTACAGAACAGTAAATAACTACGGGATTCTCTCGATTAATAGTTATGGGGCTACAGTTGCTGGGTATTTATGGTATCTCACGGTGCCTGCAAATTCCACCTGATTAACTAGATGCAGGTGCAAAGGCAAATCAGGGCCTTGAGATTAATCCTTATGCCTAAAATATTTCAGCTCCGTGTTTCTGAAGCAATACTTTTTCTCTCCAAATATGTGAGAAAAATGTCATACAAGGATAAAAGGGCAGTGTGAAATGTGGAGATCAGAAAAGGATATTTACCAGAGGGGGGAGAGCGTAAAGATGCATGCCATGAGTCCAATGAACGTAAGGTCAATGAAATAAAAAATGTCTCAGTGCTCATAAAGGGGTCTATCCCTTTCCAAAAAGAATGAGGAGTACTTGTGGCACCTTAGAGACCAACACATTTATTTCCAGTCGCTGTTGCAGAAAAGTAGACTGGTAGGAGAAACAGCTCTCTGTTACAAGCAGTGCTGCTTCCTGCTCCAAATCACGCATTTCAAGATGCTCTCAATGCTGCATGCCGTTCCTCCACTGCTTGATGCTATCAGACTGATCCTGTATCGTAAATTCATTTGCAGTACTCCAATGATGAGTGGAAGGAAGTCTAGACTAATCATAAGGCATGTCAGAGCTGATGATAAACATTCTACCAAAATAGACTGATTGTATTGTAAGTGAGCTGCAGGGCTAATTAGAAGCTTCCTCAGAGGGAAGCTGTGAAAAATGCAGAAACCCTGTATTGGAGTCTGCACATAGGGGATCTGGTCCGTGAGTGGGGCTTCTAAGGCACTAGTGAAATACCTGCCCTTATAAGGGACTTCTCCACATCTGTGAGAATGGTACAAGTCTTCACAATTGTACCTTGTTTATTTCATTGTATGTTAATCCAAAACCCCTCTTCTAATTTTTTAAACCAAGAGCTGTATACAGCCAGAGGGTCATGTCTGTGTCACAGAGTACTGGATTGGGTGTCTGGGTTCTGAGTTTTATTTTTGGCTCTGTTAGCTCACTTGCTGATGACATTGGGCAAGTCAAGGCCCCACGTTGTGCCTCAGTTTCCCCCTTTCTAAAATAGAAGTCAATAGTACTTACCTTCCTCAAGGGGTGGAGTGAGGTATAATTGTAAAGTGCTTTGAGCACTTGTAGAAATGAATTGGAGAATATCTATCTCAAATTGAGATTGAGCTCTCGAGGGTAAAACCTGCAGGTTGAAACGTGGCCACAGTCTTGGACTACAGAGGGCGCTGCTGCCCCTAGCAACACCCTCCACCACAATTGCAAAGTGTCATAAGCCTCTGCTGGAACATAGAGTTCTCCAGCATTCATACGGCTTTATTGGCTCCAAAACAACCTGGAAGAAAGATAAAGCCGGGCTGTAGAGTGGGGGGCTGCTCTCATCCAGTACAATAACCAACGAGCGGGCCTGCCTATTTCTCACCCCCACACCTTCTACAATGCCTGTGTTCCCTGAGAACTGACGTGACCCTGCCTCGGAGAGGGATGAAGAACAGAAGGGTCTGTTTTTGACTGAGCGAGTGGCAGGCAGAAGGAATAAGGTAGAGTGAACTCTTACAATTGGGCTCTGTGTTTAGGAGGCTCCTGTTGCTTGGCTTTCCGCTCTCTTGAAGCCTGTTGTTTGCTTTGCAAGTCATGTTTTTCCGTAACGTGCAAATTCCTTTCCACCGAGCAGAGGTGGGTAAAGACGCCTTCCAAGGAGGATGCACTGAGTGGTGTTAAGGTTCCTGAAATGTGCAGTTAACTCTGAGTGCTGTGGGGTTGATGGATTATTGCAGTTGAATGCCCCACTGCAGGGAGCAATTGCGGTGCTACAGAGCACACAAATCTCTAGGTAGAAAAGTGCTAGTAATGGAATTTGTCAGAGAAACTTTTCTTGCCCCAACCAGAGCTCACATGCTACAGAAAAATCCAAGAGCCAACCTCAAATAACCTGGTCCCTTTGTAGAAATAGCGTTTCCAACCTTTATTTGTTGGAAACAAACAGTTCAGCGTTATGAATGTAGGTGGCATGATACAAGCTAATTGAGAGGTGGTCTCTGCCCCGCCGAGTTTAACATCTGAGACTACAGCATTAACTTTACAGAACAAATCACAGCCTGCTCCCAGCAAGGAGCCACATTCCCTAGCAAACACTCGTGCAGTGTGTTTTTATTAAAGATGAAGGTGGCACGGGGTTCAGGTTAAATAGGAGTGCCCTTGTTTTGTCCATGGCTACGGTCCTGTGTTCTGAAGTAATGAAATCAAAAGCATTCCAGCCCTTCCAGTTCATGGTCTAAACTCGATTACCCTAACACAGACCCTTCCTTTAACGGGATCTTGTTTGCGAGATCTCTGCTCCCTTCTGTGATTACAAGGGGCTTCGGTGCACAGACGGCCTCTTCATTTAACAGACCTTCTTGTTCCCAATTTCTACTGCATTTAACCCCTTGACTCAGGGGAAGTTCGTTCCTTTTAGGAACGTGGTTTCTGTGGAAAGCTCTGTGTTTTCGTCTAGTGGCACTATACTTATGGTTCTTCCATTTTAAACGCTGCTTTTTTCCAAGAGACTCCACTGGGACGAATGTTTTCCTGCCCGATATAAGTCAGAATTAAATCTGTCTGCTGGGGGGGGAGGGCGTTGCCATTTGTGTGAAGGATAAGCTTTATTTTCACACAGACTCTCAGTGGGTCATTCTTTGCCTAGATGGTTATTTAAAATGAGTTTCACTGTGGCTCTTTGATATGATCCCTGGATTCGCACAGAGGCTTTCGTATGTGACTGAAAACAAACCCATGAGCTGTTCGGATGCTAAAAATCTCATTAGCGTCAGCGGAAAGACTCAGGGTTGTTTCCTAGAGTAATTGCTTGTTGTCCATATGCTCATATTTGAAGCCAGGAAATGAATGCCGGAGCATCATGCCAATGGGCTCTCTGGGTAAGAGTGCGTGTGCTGGTGCCCTGTGCTGCTGCTTGCAGTGGGATCAACCCCAAGGTACAAGGGCAGAGGCTTTGTGTGGCTGGCTGGCTGCCTGCTGATCTTGGATTAGCTCCACCATTTACACCTACAGCCCCCTAGGGAAGAAGAATCCATTAGTTTAGAACCAGGCGGTGTCGGAAGGTCAGAAAGGATCCTGAACAGTGGGGGCCAGTGCTTTGTGCAGCAGTCTGGCCTGTCCCAGCCAGGTACCTGCTCACAGCAGCCATGACACAGTGAGCAACCGTAAAACGTGTTGCGGTGATGATTCCTGAAAGCCCCATGCATAGGGTCCTAGGGCCTGACTCATCCTGCTTTGCTTTGCTGCAAACCCAGAGGCCTGATTTCTGCTCCTCAGATGGGCTCGTTGTCCCAAAGAAACGGACCGTGGCAGTCGTTAGTGTCCCCACTCTGTGGCTGGATAGACAGGGGGACCTGGAGAGGTGGGTTAAAACGGAGAATAGGTCACTTTTCATCAAAATTATGGTAAATATCATGCCTGGGGGAAGTTTATTGGGGCCTTTATGATGGCCTTGGCCGCTGTTTCCCCCTTTCCTTCTGTCAAGCCCCTGGCCTAAGTGCTCTGACTGCAGGATGCTAAAAAGCCAGATTCAGCAAAGTTACTTAGCATAGGCAGCCTGTCCCGAAAGGTGGCCAGGATGGAAGGTGGACAGTGCAATCTCCTCCCTGTGTCATGTACTTTCACATTCTTACCCACCAGAGCATCATTATCCTGGCTGCAGCATTTCTTGGGAAAACAAGTCAAGGGCATGTTGCTTCCTCTCAGCCACACCAGCAAGAGGAACCGCCATGCTCTGCTCCGACGCTTCACGTTCACATAAGTCCTTTGACGCATGGATCAGATGTTAATTCACTGAGCTTCACAAGACCTGGCGGGGAGGTGGACATTAACCCTAGCTTCCAAATGAGCCTCGGAGCTACTGCGGGACTTGGCCCACGGAGTGGTAGCAAGTCAGTGGCTGAGCCTGACTCCCAGGCCCTTTCAAGGCTGGGACTCAAACTTGGGAGACCTCAGTCGCCTGCTCTAGCCAAGAAACCTCATTCCTTCCTGCAGCTTGGGCTTGAAGTCTGGAGTCCTAACCATCAGCTGCACTGATCACTCTCCCACACTACTGTGGGTGCTAACACCAGCTGATTCTTACAGCAGGGAGGCCATCTGGGCGGCAACAAAAATGGACTTCTGTGCCCACTGCGATGACATTTCCACTCAACATTAATGACTCCCATCTACCTGGAAGCTGCGGGACAGAGATGTGGTGAAACAAAGCTAGCACAAGAGACTGAAGTGTACTGTCTTAGGCCAATCTAGCCTTTTGTACCTGTCCTCCATCGTGTTCATAGAGGGGTGCTGCCCGCTGATGTGAGCAGAGGACTCGAAGCCAGACTCTTGGATTCTAGTTCCGGTTCCACCACCGCTCACTGTACAGTGGGGCCAGAGTCTCAAAAGTACCTAGCAACAAGCAGCTGCCATAGGGACAGGTCCAGGTTTTCCAAACGCTTTGGAAAATTCTGCCCTTAATGTCTATTCTTCAGTTCCCCAAACTGTAAATATTTCTCTCAGCCCAGGGGCTTTCATAACGGTTGATAAAGAACTCAGAGATCCTAGGCTGGCTAAAAGGTACTGTGAGGAGCAGTGTATTACTGTTACTTCAGCTTTGCTGCCGGCGGGTAACACATTTGCTCTGTAAATAAATCAAAGCTTTCTAGGGCGGTCCACACTGCCCCCTCTGTGCTGCACAGACCTCTGTTATACCTGTGCCAGGCCCCCGAGCTGCACCAGTGTCAGTGAGAAGGGAACTTTGGCTTCTCTGGAGTGTTTGCTAACTGAGATCAGTGGCTATTTAATAGTACGAAGCTGGTGCTTTGGAACAGAGCTGAGCTGTGTCCTGCTCAGATGTCTCATGGGTAGTGGTGTCTACAGAACCGCTACCGTGCTCTCCTTTCCTTCCACATTTTGGGGCTTGTCCCCTGCAGCTGCTGCACCTCGGAGCAGAGCTCTAGGCTACCCCTGCTTGCCCAGGTGCAGATGTCTGGGCGGGATTCATAAGACATCATCGGCGGGTACCAGGCTCCTGGTGAAGATGGCCTTTTAAGTCAAGGTCGCAGCAGGCAGCAGCATCCGCTCGTCTTTCAAAGGCTTTGTTCTTGATTGGGGCACATCACAGCGTGTCTCAAAACACCTCCCCCCCCAAACAGTGTCTCGGAGGCTTATCCCTTTATCATAAATCAGCAGCAGAGCTAATATTCATGTCTAGGAAGTGAGATCGTATCAGAGCCCCATGCTGGGCTTCGAACTGGGTACGTGGTGAGGCATGCATGGGTTTGGGGTGTGAGGGAAAGGGGGGGACTGCGGCAGGAACTCTTTATCAGAGAGGAAACTGTACTGTACTTAAGCAGGAGACAGAGAGTTCTGTGTGCATGCAGCACCTTTGTCACGACCATTAAAGAACAGCTGCTGCAGGACACACTCTCTTGTTAGTACCCTAGGCAGATCGGTGTATTGCATACATGCAATAGTGTCAATCACATACCGGCTAGCGAACAATTAACTAATGGCTCAGATTATACTCAACTTTCAGAGGACAGGGTAATTCAAATAGGCAGTACCCAAAATACCAGAAGTTCTGAAGCATAAAGCTACCTGTCTGTGAACTGAAATTTCCCTTAAAAATAATTTTTTCAGCTGACACGATGATTGACTCCTATTGTGCTTTTCATTCATAGATCTCGACATGCCATTAGCCCCATTTTACAGAGGGGAAAACTGAGGCATGGAATGAGAGGAAGGGATTTGCCCAAGGTCACCCAGTGAGTCAGTGGCAGGGTTAAAATTCAGATGTCCTGACTCTGAGTGTCAGGTCTAGCTCCTTCCCCACACTGCCTCCCTTAACTTCTGATCATACTAATTCTGAAGGAAATTCCGCTTTTGAAACTAGAGTTATAAGCACTTTTGAGGCAGATTCTGACCTGATTTTCACCCCAATGACAGTGGGATTGCTGTGAATAACGGCAGAATTAGGGGTTTACTGATTTTCTTAGCTGAGAATGTGTTCCTTTCCTTTTAACAAACAAAACAATGTCTTTTTGTGTTTGTGCACAAGAAGACCTGATCCTGATGGGCACTACTATCATATAAATGCTTAATAATAATACATTAGTAGAAGTTCTGCCCAGATGCGATGGGCTGACCACACAGAAGTTACAGATCTTCTGGGACATTTCCATGAAGGTAGGAGCTTATGCTTGCTACCTGCTTTCCCAGGGAGAGAGGCCCTAAAGCATATGGCTGTATGTGAACAGCGTGCATAACACAGTGGACGCCACTATAAACGGGGCATTTGTCTCCAGCGGTCACTCCTAAATTGGCTTCGCTCTTTGCAGCAGCCCCCCTGTGCTAAGTGCCGAGACCAGCGCGGCAAACAGAAGTACTATGGGTGAAATTTTCAGAAAGGTTCAGCCCCCTGGGAACGCACTGAAACAAGTGGCCAGGTTTTTCAGAAGCGCTCATTCAGCACATTGGCAAATTCAGACCCAGCTATGGGGGCTGAGCTTTTTGGAAAATCTGGCCCCAGGAGATGGTGACCAGTCACATTTTAAGGACACCCACCGGAGCTGTTGTGTTTGCTTGCAGAGTTGGATCCAGTTAGCACAGCCAGCCAGACCTGATCCCCCCAAACTTTTTGCAACACTGAGAATGTGAGGAAACCATACGGACACCATTTGGTTCCCAAGACCTGTATTTACTGACTCTAGACAAAGCTACAAGGCCTAGCTAGGTAAGTACACTGTTGCCCTGTTAGCTTCTGGTGGGTTTCGCAATAGAAGACAGAGGCCCACTAGAGAATCCCAAATTGTCTAATGGAGGGATACTGCCCAGTTCCTATACACTACACTAACCCCTAGGAGAAGCACATTCACATCCCTAAGGTTATTTTTGGGAACAAAGGTGGCAGGATCGGTCCCATGGTTCATAAACAGGTCAGTTACAGCCTCCACCCTGCCAGCTCAATCAGCAGGGCCTGGAAAGTCCAACTTCCCTCCATCACCAGGGTGGCCCCAGGGGCTTATTGTGTAGGGCCTTTATTGTTGTTTCCTTCACGGCGCCCTTCTGTCTGTGTCGCTAGGGGGCTTCACTCTGCCTGTGGAGCCAACCCTAGACACCTTCTTTCCAGCAATAGGCGGGCCCAGGTGTGTGGTGGGTGGAGCAATTATGCTAGCCCCACCTCAGGTAACTACAGGGCCACCCGGGGGGGGGGGGCAAGTGGGGCAATTTGCCCCGGGCTCCACAGGGGCCCCCATGAGAGTTTTTCAGGGCACCTGGAGCGGGGTCCTTCACTCGCTCCGGGGGCCCCGGGAAACTCTCGCGGGGCCCAGCCCCCTGGAGCTTCTTCCGTTCCGGGTCTTCGGCGGCAATTTGGCGGCGGGGGGTCCTTCTGCTCCGGGACCCACTGCCAAAGTGCCCCGAAGACCCGCGGCAGGGGCTCCTTCCGCCCCGGGACCCGCCACCGAAGTGCCGGGTCTTCGGCGGCAATTCGGCGGCGGGGAAGACCCCAGGCCCCCTGAATCCTCTGGGTGGCCCTGGGTAACTATATAGATGGGATTGCAGGCTGTGCCTCCTCCCTAAGGGGGGCTACCTAGGCACTCCCAAACACACGCCTTCCTGTATCCAGGCTTGGTAGCAGCATCTGCTCTCCACCCAAGGTAAGCACAGGGGAGAGGTCTCCCTGTATTCTCATCTATATCGTGTTCCCAGTGCGAAGGGGCTGGTGCTGCAAGGTGCAGGGCGCTGTCTGCACTCAAGGAAGTCAGTGGGGAGGGAAGGTGGATTACCAGGTACCTAGGCAAGGTCCAGGGAAGGAGTCCAGGACTGAGAATCTAAACGTGCAGTTCCACATCTCAGCTCGTTAGTGGGCAGCGAGCCACCGAAGAGCTGCTGTTTTGGCAGTGTGCGCATTCAGGGGGGCTGTTGGCTTTTGTTTATGGCTGTTACCCAGCTCCTCTAAAAGGGCCCCTTGGCTGCAGTGAGGGATGGAGCACCCCTGGGGGGGTCTGTGTGTGCGTTACCTGGAATGCCACATATGTTCCAAACCGAGGGGGCCTATTGTTGCCCGGAGTCTGGCTCTGAAGTGTGTGGGTGGCTGAGGGTGTAGGTTACAAGGCAAGGCAATGAGGCCATCCCAGGCTGATCGAGTTTCACGAGACCTGGCGTTCCCCCTTCCCCCTCAAGTTTATAGGATCACTGCTCTATCCCCTCATCCTGCTTCTCACATCCACGGCTGAGCGTCTCCCCTTCCCCTGCCGTTGTGACCAGGCTGATGGCAAAAGTGTGCCTGCAGGGAGGGCAGTTTTCTCTCACTGATTCCTAGGCCGGGAGGGACCCTGGTGATGATCAATCCTGGGCCATCATGCTCAAGGGGCTGCTGTACAGGACGAGAGGCGGTCCTCACTCTGTCATCGGCCCCAGTCCGTTCTGTTCTGTTCAGGTTTTTGTCCTACACTCGTCACTGGAGTATCTGAGTCCCTGGAGGGACTTCTGAGCCTTTCGGGGTGGAGACAGAAAATTGCTCTTGTGTTTATTTTCACCCCTTTGCATAGGGCTCAGGTTTTTACATAGGAGAGAACAATGCAAATAGGCCCTCAGCTGGGGGTGCTGTGCAAACAGATGCAAGCTACCAGGACTGTTCCTCCTTTCCCCTCCTGGGTGAGCCTGGGGCTATAGATCGCAGGGCAAGGAGCCCTTTTTTGGGCAGTGCTCTAAGTGGGTTGGTCTTCAGCAGCTTTTGTACCAGATTAGAAGAGGCATCGGGGAAAACACAGAAGCCAGGCCTCCGCTGGCGTAAGGGGACAGAGCTCCACTAGAGTCAATGGAGCTACGCTGCTTTACACCTGCTGAGGATAGCCTGGTGCTACCAGCAAACTCCTTCCCTGGCAGGCAGGACATAACTCCCTGTTTTCAGACCTTCCCGGACACCGGCTCCCTGGGATAGCCCCAAGAGAGAGGCATCTGGTTTTCATGAGGGTCGCTGGGAGACCACAGTCAGACAGTCCTAGTCCAGCACCCTTCAGTGCAGCCAGTCCAATGCTGGGCACTTCCCTGAGACAGCTGGTAGTGCCACTGAGCGGACTCAGTCGCAGGAAATTGAGGGGAAGGATAGCCTTGTGGTGAAGGCACTGGGCTGGGACTCAGGAGATCTTGCTGCAGCTCGCGGCTCTGCCGCAGCCTGCCTGTGTCGGCTTGGGCAAGTCACTCTATCTCTCTGGGCCTCAGTTCCCCATCTGTAAAATGGGGATAATGATCCATTCAGCCCTTCTTTGTCTTATCTGTGTAGAGTGTAAACTCGGCATAGCAGGGGCTGTCTCGCACTGTGTATAGCAGGTGCTACAGCAGGGCAAAAAGACTATTATTATTTAGAGGAGGAGGGACGGAGAAGCCGGTATCACCGTGATGCACCCCACAGGGCCAGATTTTGATCCCCTTAGTTCCATGGCACAGTGCCTTACTTCTCAATGGCACTGCTTAAGCTAAGGTGCTAAATGCCCCACATGGTAGATCATCAAGATCTGGCCCTGGGGGGTGTATTAGGGCAATCTGTGCTTCTCAAACTCTCTTCCTTCAAATAATAATCAGCCTTTGTTCTCTCTTGCGCCGTTCATCCCAGGGGCCCGGTGTGCTGCCCAAATGTGCTTAGTCAGCCAAGCTTCCCGTTTTACTGTGAGTTGACAAAATCTCACACCAGCCGGGAGTCCTGATCCCAGCCCCATTGCTTTAGTCACTAGGCTCCACTGCCTCGCAGTAAGCGTGAGAATAGCTGCTCTCTTTCTCCTCTTTCTTCCCACCTTTCCACCTGCTGTTTCTGCTGGCTCCATCTTTGCATCCCATTTGTTCTCTCCCCAGCTGGGAGCATGAAGATGCTATGGGCAAGTGCTAGGAGTGACCTCCTGCAGGGATACAGCTCAGCTCAAGTGCGAGCCAGAGCCAGCCGGGGTTCCCCTGGATGTTCGCTTGCTCTGACTTACTCCTTACTTCCTGGTGTGGATGGGCCTGGGCACTTCCTTCCAAGCTGTTACCCTGCTTCCTGGGGAGCAGAGGCCTGGCAGGAATCTATTCAGGGCAGGAAATGAGTCTTTTTCACAGGTCTGTTCCTTTACAGCTCATGGCCGGGGGCTCCGTGCTCTTTAGGGACTAGGTTTGGGTTGTATGCAGAGGACCAGATTCTGCTCCTGGTCACGCGGGTGTCTCCACCCCACACTGAGATCAAAGGTGTAATGGAGTGCAGAGTGCAGGCTGGACCTTCTGTTCCTTGGTGTTTCACAAAGGTGCCCAAGTCCCTTTCACTTCCCGGAGGTCCCTTGGAAACTGCCAGCCCTGCTCCTGGAAGGGGTTAATCTCCTACCGGCTGTGGGGGAACTGAAAGTGTCTCTCTCACAGGGGAAAAAAACGAGGAGACCTTGGGGCACCTTAGAGACTAACAAATTTATTTGGGCATAAGCTTTCATAGCTTATGCCCAAATAAATTTGTTAGTCTCTAAGGTGCCCGAAGGACTCCTTGGTTTTTTTGCTGATACAGACTAACACGGCTACCACTGAAATCTGTCACAGGGGTATCCAGTCCCCTCCTTTAACAGGCCTTCAATGCAAAGGGCACCATTTGCATGTCTGTGGGTGTTTGCTTTGGTGCCTGGCCAAACTCACTGCGGTGAGGGAGGCGGGGAGCAGACCCCTGCCAGTCACCATGGGTAAGGAACAAGCAGGGGCAATTTCAAAGGGGTTTCCGCCTTCTCTTTGGTCCCCACACTCATCGGCTGGAGTCTCCCCCGGTGGTAAAGCCATTCCCTTGCTGGGGGTTAATTTGTGAGCAGCTTTTAGGGTGTCTCACCCTTGCTAGGAAGGATTTTGCAATGGGGGGGGAGGGGACATAAAAATCTCGCTCATTCAGACTGCCATGGATTACCTGCCTTGGCACGCTTGCCCCTGCACTCTGGTGCTCTGGCACGCATATGCACACGCAGACACATATGCACACACAGTCGGATCACATTCTGGAAAACGTGCCTGCCTCCTTCTTCCACCTCCCCCACACAGAGCCTGCCTGGCCCTTGGGAAACCTCTGGCCACCACGCGGCTGGGCTCTGCAGCGAAAGCAAACAATGGGATCCCCAGAGACGACAATGCTCCATTGTCCTTTAAGCCACAACAATGAAACAATAGCCCACAGTCTGCTTCGTTCATTCCCGGGCCCGCCCCCTGCAGCAACGCCCTGTATCCCTGCTGCTGTCATATTCAGGGGTTCATGCTGTCCTCACAGAACCTCCCAGGCTCTGATTTGTCCTGTCTGCCCTGGCTGACACACATGCACCCCCGATGTAGCAGGATGTCCCTCAGAGGAGAAGGAAGCAGCCTCTAGCTGGTCTTTTATTGTGATGGTTTCCCAGACACTAGAGATGGAAAAGTCCTATGAAGTCATCCCGTCCCTCCCCACCCCGGAGGACAATGGGGCGTTGTTGTCTCTGGGGCTGGCCATTGTTTGCTTTCACTGTAGCTGTGGTCCCTTGAGGTTTGCTGATGCCTCATGTTCTTGATGATGAGGCAGAGGCTGTTATAACACAGACTCTTCTCCCTCATGCCTGTCGCCCTCTGTGGAGGGGGAAGCAAAGCTGGTGCTGGTGACAGAGCCATGAAGGGGCAGAGGGAACTTGGTACGCAAGGGGGAGAGTGGGGATGGGGCGTTAGGGGGCACTGCTACAGTGCCGTGCCTGCCGAGGGAGTTTCACCATGTCAGGTAGCTGGAGCAAAAAGGGCCAGAGGGCTTTAGAGCAGAAATCGTAGGGGAAAGATGCTTGCGGACTGCAAAACCCCTGGAGTCCCCCGACCCAGCACCGCAGCCCCCTTACCCTGCACTGCCAGGCCATTCGTCCGGTTTGAACCTGGACAGCCCGCTTTTTCCGTGGTTTTGTCCCCTGTCCGCTACTGAGACAAAAAAACAGATGTGGTTTTGTCCGGGAGGGCGGCCGGGGGATGCCGTTTTGAAGAGCGCGCCGTGCCACCCCTGCCGGTCTGACCTTGCACGCACCGGGTGTGTGGGGTCACACTGGTGGGGTGGGAGGAGAGAGACAGTTCCTGGAAGTGCCAGAGCGTCCAGTATTCTGGGGATGTGGCCGTGGCCACCCTACCATCCCCAGGAGCCAGAGCTGCAGGAAATGCCAGGCTGTGATTTTTGCTTCTTTTCATCGCACAGGCGTGAATTCCCTTGAAACACGGGTTGCAGCTGCCTACGGGGATGCTAGCACTTCCCAGTGCACTGGCACAGTTGCCCCATTGGCCCTGTCTGCGGCACCTGGGTCCGGCGCACAGCAGCAGGAATTTGAATGTGCAAATCACCAGGAGGAGCTGGTATTGTTTCAGGCCCTATGGAAATGCAGAAAGAAGACAGGGATGGATGGCAAACAAACAAAATGAAAATCTGCTGCAAGGAAATTTAACTAGGGCCCTGATTTTTGCTGTTGTTAAAATCCCTTCCCCACTGGGTCCTGGCTTGCACACAGAAAACTGGGGTGATTCAGACCAAGAATCCATTTTATCCAGAGATAAGCATGAAATTGGAGGCATCCCTGGTATCCAAGGGTCCAGGCGGCCCTGGCTGGCATCAGGGCTCAGTGGCACCATTCAGATCCAATCTCTATAAAGGGTCAAATCAAAGTCCTGGATCCAGAGCACTGGGCTGGGAGTCGGACCTGCCATTGAGCCTGCTATTTAAGCGTGGACAGGTCTCGGTGCTCAGTTCTGCCCTCTGTAAAATGTGGGAAATGCTAGCTGTCCCCCTCTGGGGTGCCGTGCCATCAGTGGAGGAAAATGACCATCTGAGACTGTCTGTGCAGCTAAGTGACCCCCTGATTGGCTAAGAACCGTGCACACTCCTGCTGTTTTTGTCTCCTACTTGTCCTATCCTGTTGATCAGTGCTTCCCAAACAGTTGGTCCCGACCCACCAGAGGACTGCGGGAAGGGTCTAGATGGGTCACTACTTCCAGGCGGATTAACCCATCACTCACTGGGCCCTGGCTTAGTGTAGGGGGGTTGGAGAGTGAGCCAGCCCTGCTCTCCCCCAGCAGCAGCCACTCCTGTCCCGCAGGGCTGGGCCCGGCTCCCTGCTCTGGGCGTTGTGCCCTGACGCACGGTGTCACAGCACTACTCAGATTTGGCCTGGCCACCCCTCCGTGTCAGTACAGCACCTAGCACAATATGCCACCCTATTGATTGGACAATAGACACTGCCACGTGATGAGTGTTTAAAACTTCTCTGATTATTTATTCAGTAACCTTGACCTCTGGGGAGATTTGAATCCAGCTCCGTACATACAGGATTGCTGGATCTGGGATTCTGCTGATGGCGGGGTGGGGGTAGTCAGTTTCCCCCCCATAGCTGACATCCAGGTGCCATGTTCCCCCAAAGTTTGGGAGGGTTCATATCTGCGGGAGGTGGGGCCAGGCCCCTCTCTGCTTAGTACCTATCAGCAGCCAAACCCACCTGAATAGGTAATGAATGGAGGAGAGAAAAGCGCCCTGAGTACATTGTGTTTCCAATGGGCCGAGAACAATTGCTAAATACAAATCACACAGAGAATGGAGAGAGAGAGACAAAAGAGAGAACCCCAGCACAAAGGAGAGGAATGAAATGGCAAGTAAAGTCAAACAAAAAGGAGCCAGGCTGAGACAAAAGAAGGGAACAATATCCCCGAGGCAATCGGCTCCCGAACAATAGGGGCAGTGACAGCAGCACAAAGGCACCAGTGTTTGCAAGTAGACGTTATCTCACACAGCCACTGGCAGGCCTGGCCGCGGCGCTTCTATTTTCAGGGATGCTTTTGTGCGGCGCTGAACAATATTCCTTGCATGGTTGCAGATATAAAGATGAGGGGGGTTTGGGTCGCTCTTCCCTTCCTGGTGCCAGCTCGGTTATAAAAACAGACTCAGCCCTTCTGAGGACGGGGATGGGGGGAAAACATTTGGCTCGGCGTAGCTGGTTCCGTTTCTGTTCCGATGCCGCAGGGGGCCCAGTTTTGTCGGGTCGGGGGTTAGCATCTTTCAGTTCCTGGCCTGTTCTTTTCCTTTCACCTGTCTGGACAGTGCTAGCGAGGTGTCTGTAGAAACACAGCTACCCGCAGTCTTGAGTTCCCTGGCGGGGATGGGGAATGGGCGAGCAGGCCTTGCCTGCATGGGAGATTTCAGCCAGGGGTAGCCAGCCACTGTCATAACTATGCTGGTGGTGCTGTGTTCTGGGTCAGTTCCAAACAGATACCTTAGCCACTATCAAACCAATGCCTGGGAGTAATGCCCTACACCCTCAGGGGTAGGAGGCACTCATCTGAGTCAATGCTGAACCAAGGCTACCGCTGATACCAACCCAGTGTCTCAGTAGGGTGTTAGAGGTTGTGGTGCTGTTGAGTTTACCATCTGGAGGATACTTAAAACTGAGGCCCTGACTATTTGGGGTCATTAAAGAGTCCATGGTACTTTTTGCAAGTTTATGGGTGTTAACCCCAGTGTCCTGCCCAGATACCGAGGAAGGGGATACTTTCTGCCTTCTGAAATTCCCTTCTCCTCACCTTGCAATGTCAGTTGGACACGGTATTAGTTTTGACTTCCTGAGCTAAACCACTGTGTCCCTGTGCATTACTACTCAGCTGCTCCATCCTTTCCCAGAGGTGGCTGTCGGGCTGTGATTGGTTTAAGCAATTCAGTAGTTTCTGCTTTCTCTGTCAGTCAGTTTGGAGCCTCCTTTGGAATGAAAGGTGCTGCTCTTCTTGGCTCCGCTCCCCAAGCTGCAAATTCAGCCGAGCGCAGCTCGTGGCCTGGAAAGCACACCTGGGCAAACCAGAATGATGGCTTTCAAATGTTTACATCTTCACTTGGTTGGCGCTGAAGGTTGACGCCTCCCAAGTCCTGCTGGAGTCAGCCTTGCTACCGGCAGGCTTGGAAAAACTCCCTGCCTTTGTCCCTTAACGTGCCCCCTCACCCCCTGCTTCCTGGCCCGTTACCCCTGCCCTGCACCAGTGACATCGCGGGCCCGTGCTTTGCAGCATTTCAGGCTAGGCAGGTGGCGAGATGTACTCATTGTGCAAACGTCGCTCTCTTTCCTGCTAGCACCTCCTTCTCCTCCCTTCTTCAGGGGTTTGTTTCATCCGCCTCTTGCAATTCGTCATAGGGCACTGGACTGGGACTCAGGACATGTGGATTCAGTTCCCTGCTTTCCCACAAAATTGTTCTTCCGTGGATTCCATAAAGCCTCCCAATTTCTGCTTCTTGGCTGGGACGCACTCTAACACGGCTACCCCCTGATACTCTACCACAGTTTGGCAACAGCCAGCTTGTTTTGCTGCGTGTTAGATTGCAGTAGTAAAGTTTTCTCTTCTTGTATTCAACAAACAAGTAGCCAAGTCTCCAGGACTGAATCTGTGACTGGGTCCAGCCATCTGGGCATGAAATAACGTTCCTACATCCACTCCAAATCATCCACTCCCCTTTTCAGACCTCACATGGGACCTTCTTGTGTCACTTTCTGTGTCCATCCCCCCTCTCCCCCGGCCCCTTTTCATGATCATCCCACACTTTGAAAACCACGAGCCTTACATTGTGTGAAAATAGACTGCCACAAACTGAGGAGGTTTCATCAAGCTACTGTAAGTCATACAGAAAAAAAGTTGCCTTGTGGAAAGAGAAGTCAGGGTGTTCAGAAGAGTGCTATAGAAGCCCCATATCAGCACCGATCTCCTAAGACACCCAGCTTTAGCAGATGGGTTTAGCTTTCACTTGAAAGGCCTTATTTCTGATATTGATCGTGTTATCTGAAGGATACATCCTGTTGCTAAATTTGGCTGTTTCCTTAGTTTAACAGCTGCTGTTGCAGTAAGCTAAATGGAGTTTCAGTGGAGGTGAGTTTTGCATACTATGAACTAAAGATGAATCCCTGATTTCACATTGCACTGGAGAACAGAGAACCAAGACTTTCTAGAGATGCTGCAGTAAGCGGTGTTGCACCATGCCACTTCCTGCCCCATTTGTAATCACAGCATGACCATACTTAAGGACAAAATGCTTTCATGGGAAAATTTTTGGGACTTTAAATCAAAACAAACTAGCAGCTGTTCTTAAAGTGGAAAGTGGCTCTCTAAAAATGACAGTGAGACACGAACATGTAACGCCACAGTGCTGTCCATGCAAGGGCCTGATTATGATCTGAGCTAAACCAGTGTAAATCCGGAGTCATTCCACAGAAGTGATTGGAATCACACCAGTGTGAAACTAGGGCGTGGGGGAGGAGAACCAGGCCTATAAAACAGTATCACTTTAAGAGTCAAAATATTTTTTTCTACCTGTGAGCACTGCAAATTCCCCACTGAGAAGCAAGCTGGGTTCTTTCTGTCCTGTGCACCTTACAAGCTCTCACACCTTCACTGTTAAATCTTTAACAAAGACATCCTTTATCTCAAAGGTTATTTGGTCGAGTTAGATGGGTATTAACAAAGTAAACAACCAACAAGAAATTTTAACAAGTCTCCCCACAAATCTCTTCCCATCTCAGTTGCTCAACTTTCACTCTTGTAATGTCACTAGTTCTCTAGACCTCCATAGTGTCTTTTGGGTAGGTAAGACCTGAACGTCTAATGTAAAAAACAAGCAGAAAGAAAGTGGTTTTCACTATCCATCATAGAGGAGGAATAAATAAATAAGAACCCATCCCTCCCCTCACCCCCCCACCCCCTTGTTTGGGACAAGGAAATATGCTTGTTGGAGATGGTTGCTTAGTTCAGGTTTCAGTGACTGTGTCAGTATTCTGAATGGGTTTAATAAAAGATATCACCTCACTCACCTTGTCTCTCTAATATCCTGGGACCAGCACGGCTACAATAACACTGCATGTATATACATTTGCAAGTTAATTTGATCTTGTTCTACAAGCCATGGTGGTGAGAGAGAATCTGGCTGTTTCTGATATTATTTTGCTAAGCAAGCACTCTTTGCTACAATTAGCTAGTATTTAAATCCTCCCTACGCCTTAATATAATATTAACAATAATAATAATTAGCAATAATACTCTGCACTTCTCTAATGCCTGGCATCTAAAGAGTATGCACACTAATTAATTAAAGCCAGCCAATCCTCATCTACCTTCCACAGTGAGGGAAAATCATTGCTAAAGAAATTCTTAAGAAAGACCACAAAAGCAGGGAAATCCAGGCACTGAAACAAGACAAATGCGGCTTTAAAGACAATCAGGACCAAGACCATGTGACACGAGAAGTGGACAAGGCAGGAGAAAAGATAAAAACCCAGGCAAATGGCGGAGGCAGAAAACAACCAAAAGCTTAAAAAAAAAAAAAGTGAAAGAAAGGAACCAAGATGAAGGGAGCGACAAAGCATCAAAGAGAGGAGTACCCAGAGGCTGAACAAAGACATCGGAACAAAGAGCGAGCTGGCACAAAGGACCAAAGAAGGGAGAACAAAGAATGGAGAACAAAGCGACTAAATAGAAAACAAAGACACAGGACAAGAAAAGCCCCTCTGTTAGGGCTGAGCTTTTGAAGGGGTCCCAGGACACGTGGGGCTGGGTGGGTGGGTTAGATGTGGGGAGATGCACTGATGTATGTTGCGTTGCTGGATGAAAGGTTCCGTGCTGTCCAGTGCGGGTGAGGGGAAGGGTTTGTTATGGGATGCGTTGGGGCTGGGAGCAGAGGACCCAGGAGCATTTGATTTGCTTTTGAATCAATAGGCCCAAACCAGAGCTCTTGTGAATTTAGGGGGAAAGACAGATCTATGTCTAGTCTCTATGGCTCTGCTTTTCTCTGGGCTCCTTCAGCTGCCTTCTAGACTGCTCCTGACGCCAGGGTGGATGACTCTGTGATCACATCCTTTGTCTGGCCCAAGCTGCTCACCAGATGTTTCCAACTATCCAAAGAGTAGGTTGGGTTGGATCTGAGTTCAGAATTGCCCCATTCTCTAGAGTAACCGTTTCCGGTCAGTTCTCTCTCCCCATCTCTTCCAAGAAGATCATACCACTCACAGATCCAAAATTGTGGTGTTTCAGCCACTCCTGCCTTCCACCCTGCAGAGTTCCTCATGCAAAGTTAATACAGCCAGCCCATCCACCCCAGTATGTTGGGATTTGTTCTTGAACGGGGATCCCCAAGCCAGCTGTGGGTGAGAGTCCTGCCTGCACAGCCCAACTAAGCCATGGCCGGAGAATGTATGTGTTGGAGCGTTGCTGCCTGGGACACATGAATGGCTCAGGTCTCCCTCTGGTCTGTTAGAATCTAGAGGGATCCACAGGGTTTATGGACTTGCTGCAGGGGCTGGCCTTGGAATGCAACAGAACAACTGCGGGCAAAATTCTGCAAGGCTTTCTTTCATTTCACCCCTCCCGTGGGTTTTCTTTGCTGTTCAGGCCATATAATTCAGATGGGGCTAACCTGTATTACCAGGTGAAAACCCATTCTTTTGCCTGGAGCTAAAGCACATTGTTATCTTTAACCTGGCGATCAGACAGTTTGGCCTCACCCAATGGGTCAGACCAAAACATTTATATTTTGTTTCAGCCAAAGCAGATTTTTGACAATACTTAACTCATTTCTTTGGGCTGTCCAGAGAGGGGCAAAATGCTGTCAAGATAAAAAGCATAAAGGAGCAGGGAAAGACCTATTAGATCTTCAAATCTACCTCTTTGTCATGGGAGGATCTAGTCCCCTGATAGGAGATGTATCAGATATTCAAGATCTCAGGAGATCTTGTTCTAACCTGGGTTAATAATTTCATCTCTGGTTATTAAGACTAAGTCTACACTAGGAACTTCCACAGGTATAATAATGTTGGTTAAGAGTGTGATAAAAATGACATTTTGTAATACTGGCAAAAGCCCTAGCGCAGACGCAGTTGTACCAACAAAAATTGCTTTTGCCAGCATAAGTTATTTTGCTTGGAGAATCGGTATGAGCTATACCGTCAAAAGCCCATTTTTGTCAGTAGAAGCTGCGTCTACACTAGGAGGGTTTGCCAGGGTAACTATACCAGCAGAACTCTTCTAGTGTAGACCTGTCCTAAGGTCTGGACATGCGCATAACCCCACTGCAATCCGTGTGGCCACAGTGTCTGATCCATCCAGAGCAGCTTGCAGGATCAGGGTCCAACAGACAGAATTTCCAAAACTCGCCTTCATTTCTCCCCATTAATGCTGTTGGTCTGCTTTACCTTGGTTTGCATTCTCGGGAGAGTGAAACTAGCATACTCAGTTTCACTTTCTGAGGGCCTTTGTGGGCTAGCATGAATCTAAGGATATGGCCACTGTCTGGTTCTCCTGCACTGGCCCAGCGCTGATGTCTGGGTTCCTAACACTGTGAGAACATTTACATTTTTTAAAAAATCTGTTGTAATTGGAAATTACAAACTAACCATGGAAACACTTCAGTTTGTAGTGGCCTGAATTTGTTCCCT
>NW_020664550.1:2830632-2863423 GCF_002925995.2 Terrapene triunguis | reverse complement strand
CCCCCCCCCCCCCCCCACCATGGCCCCCGGCCGCGCTGGGATCCCCCCCTCCTGAGCCCTGCCAGCCCCTGTAACTTGCAGGGAGTTGGGCAGCTCTGGAGCTCCCATGCCCCGCGGGCACAAGGAGGGATTTTACAGTTCTGACCCCCGCCCCTTTCCTTGCGGGGCTTTTATTTCCTTGTGCAAATCTTAACTTGATTCCTCCTCTCTTCCCAAACCTGCCAAGTCTCCCCCGGCTTTATGGGGGAGGGGGAGATCCACTTGTTTTGAATTAAACCTAAAACAGCTTAAAAAAAGAAGTTTCTTCCTCCGGAAAGTCCACTCACTGGTTTGCAAACTCCTATTTCTCTAGTGTCCCCCAGTGTGCCCGGATCTTTAAGACACACATAGATCTTAGACTGGGGACTACATCAGAGCTCTTGTAATAGTCCCGGCAAGGAAGGTGTTAACCCCTGTATTTTCCCTCTGCTGCCCCCCCTCCCCTTCATAAAACCAGACTGTCAGGTTTTCTGTTGCTTCTCACATTTTTCTGTTTAGCCTGGCCTGGCCTTTCCTGTTCCGTAACTGGACATTATAAAGGCCTTGATTATTGCCAGGCGTCACTGGATTTAGTAGGTTACTGACTTAATGGTACAGGTCAGGTGTAAAGGATTCTGTGGGATGGGGTGGGAGCCCAGGGGAAGGCTTTGTGTGGGGCTCTACTTTTGGGAAAAGAAGCAGATACTTTCTCCGCTTGCTAGTCTCCCCCTCTGCCCCCATGGCTTATTTATGACATTTCTCACTGAGCAGGGGCACCGTCTCGCCAGCCAGTCTGTGGGGCTCCGCAGTACAATGATTTCATAGTAAAATGGGCAATAGATTGGTTGACACTCTCTATAGACACAGGCACCAGCAGAGGTCACCATGCATGTTGAAAAATAAACAGGCAGACACATACTGGCTAAAATGGAAAGGTGCAAGATGAGCTGGTAGCTGGAATCTCCACTTGGATGGAGTGATTTATTTTTTGCAATTATTTTAAAATTCTAAACACCGCTTATTTCTTCCCTCCACCCTTCCAAAAAGAGATGTGATGGTGGTACATTTATGCAGCTTTTATTTACTAACATGCTGCATCTTTGGGGACTACATGTACCAGAATCCCAGTCATTGCCCCTATAGAAAGTGTAGCAGAGAGAGAGAGCCATACACAACTTGTAAATATCCCGCCTGGTCCTTTAACTTATTGTTTGTTGCTGGCTTTTTCATGAGTTTTTTTTTCCCCAGTGATCGCATCAACTCAAATGATTCCACAAAGGAAATATTTATACTGTGTGTTTAGAGGCAAGGAAGAGTGTTATGGAATCCATGCAACAAAACTTGATGGCTGTGTGATGCGCTCAGATGTTTGGCTTTGTAAATAGTTTTTTTTAAATAACAAAATTACAATAATAGGGCTACCAACAAAGAGGATTTAGTATAATAAATGCTGAGCTGTGTCACTTTTGCTGGTACTTAAACAAAAACAAACCCAGCAAGTTTAATATTATGATCTTCCTTTAGTGTGAATTGTCATCAAGCCAGCATTTATGACCAGCTTGAAGTGAGTTTCAGTACTTTAGAGGCCCAAATTCATTCCAAACCAGAAAACTCTGTGTATTGGGCAGGGACTGCAGATGAAATCCTGACCCTACTGAAATCAATGGGACCAGGATTCCCCCCATGCACATCCGCCGCCTTTGTCCTTATTCCCTTCTCTATATAGCACGCTTAGCACAACTGTTGGTGCTATACAAATAATACATATATGGTGTCAGTGGTGAATTGCAATAGTGTACTGGGGTGAATTTCAAATTAAAACAGACAGTTACGGCCATCAGTTTTGGTGGTTAAGTATACCAAATTTCACCTTGGATAGCGTATTTCACCCATACAGCACCCTCAAGGTGCTTTAGAGTTAAATAATTCAATAAAAAAGTTTAAATTATAGCGGTAGGAGAGAGAAATGAAGAGATGTATGGCTAAGGGAGAGGTGAGTGATAGGTTTTCATGTGAAATGTGCAAACAATTAGAAAGCTGGCTCATTTCCACCTCAGGCTAATAGCTTCCAATATTTTATGCTAATCAGGGATGCCACCCAGGAAAAACTTGCTGACAATAGTCACTTATTGTTTAAGTCTCGGCTACATCTTCTAAGATACTTTTAAGGACAGAAAACGTGATTTGGGATTATAGATTTTAAGGCCAATTATATCATCTAGTCTGGCCTCTATATAACACAGGCCTGAGAATTTCATCCAGTTAACCATGTATTGTGCCCAGCTGCTTGTGTTTGTGATTCATGCAAATTCGTTTCAGTTCATTTTAATGGTTACACACTCCATCCTTTTGACCATCAACTTTTTTTTTTTTAAACATCAAAGTTTGTGAACCCATATTCCACTTTAAAAATACAGGTGAAGTCTGGAAAATGTAAGGGTAAGCAGAAGAGAGATGTTTCTAAGTGATCTTGCCCCTTTACAGAGATTTTTTTTACTGACCCTCCGTTTTCAATGTAGGTTTGTTTAATATCTGTATTGACGGTAAATCTGCCGTGGGTTGAGAATCCAGAATCACTTTCTGTCATAAAAGAACTGCCCACTCCAGATCTACCTTGGGAATCTGTTCTGTCCTTCTCCATGTTAACTGAATACTCTTTGTAGATGGGTGGCAGTAGGGTTGAGAGGACCATGACATTTCCTCCCTCTCAAAGCAATTTCCTGAGGAGGAGATGGCTTTGGGGGCTGTTTACTGAGTTTGTCCTGGCAATTTTAAAATCTCCCTCTCTGAAACAAATGTCCTAGCACGGTCTCTTAGCTTTATCCAGCCAAGTGTCTCTGTCTGTGATGCTTTCTCCTTCCATGCTTGCCAAACCAAAGCACCCAAACAACCCCCTACAGAAAGCATTCTTGACAAGCAAAGTTTGTTCCAACCAGTGGAGGCAAAAAATAGCTTGACTTTAAATCACGCTAACTGACTGTCTATTATAAAGGATTTACATGTGCAGCTCTGACCAGTCTGGCATTAGGTAGCTAGTTAAACTGGAGCTGGCTTTTAAAATTGTTCCTCACTTGAGAAGTTTAATTTGGTTCCTGGGGTACTGGAAAGGGCACCGCTGTGAGTGCAAAGTGCGTGGCGACGTAAGCACAGTAAATCTATTCTTTCAATGGGTTTATTTTTACATTTGCTATTTGTTCAAGAGGCCCCCAGAGCGCCTGTCTGAACTTGCCGTTTTCACACTCTGTCTGTGTGCTTCCTGGAATCAAGACTTGTTAGGCCGAGCGACAGTCACTAATATTAAAAACAGCTTGTGGGGAGAGGGGTGACTCAGGGAATTGGAAATGAGCCACTGGGATTTTTACCTCAAGGTCACAGGTTCAAGTCCAACCTGCTGACCTTCTGATGGTTGTGAACTGAGATTGTGGGTCTCAGTTTAGTTCCCTGCAGGGGTGTCACCATCACAATTGGCTCCTTGGAGCTGGTACACAATAGAGGCCAAGGGCCCAGTGTGCCATGATGACTGGACTCCTCTCAGTCCTACATCCCCGTACCGTGGTTGAGGCCCATTAGTGTGGCAGCATGAGCCCCAAATGAGCTGGTCTCTTCCTGCTAGCTCACTAGCTATTTGTAGAACTGTACAGTGTTCAGTGTATTGAGAAGGGAGCCCAGTCTGTAGAACTGAAGGGCTGGAGGGCCAGCGATCTGCAACGCCGAACATAGATCGCTGACTCCGGTATCCTGCGCTTGCCAGCGCAAAGCGGATTGAGTCGGGCTTGGTCAGACTGCCGTGAGAGCACCTTCCTGTTGGCTCTAAGTCTTCAAGTTGTAAACACTAAATGTTGTTTTGGGGTTTGTGTGTATGGGTAACAGTGGATATTGAAATAGCTGCTATTACGCTGGAGACGGCATTTAACAAAAGGGTGCTGCTGGGAGCATGCACGCATTGCTTTTAGAGCTCTGGTCTAGGTTTACATCTTCCACTGCCGCATCCACAAATGATCAAATACATTGTTTTGGTGGGGGAGGTGTATTTGCTGCTGCATTTTCTACAAAAAAAAATGTATTTAAAAAAACATTCAGAGATGAGCCATACGATTGCTAACCCATTGCGCCATCCACCACTATAGAAATCAATGTATAAAAAGCTGGCATTATTCTTTTGTCGAGTGTGGACTGTATGCTGAGTGCAGTGCAGAACATACAGGAGAGCCAGAAATTATTACCACCCCAATAATGCAATCCATTGTCACAATGCGATAAGTTATAGCCCCATTTGCCCTTGTCCCTTGCCTTTGGGAAATATCCCCTGCGTGCTAAATAGGCTCTCTACAGCAGACTGTAAAGCTGCCTCTGACTTCATTGAGAGCTGGGTACAAGTATTTCAGGCCAAATTTTGCCCCGCACTCTAATGAGCTTCTAATCATTGGATCCTCCTTAGGCTTGGCTGAGAATCTCTTGGGTTTGGAGCGCTGCTGTCATTTTAAAAAGGAGGGAAGTTGGCAGAGCCAGAGGCAGCCACTTTTGGAAAATTTTCTGTTATTTGGAAGCCCTCCCTCCCACTCCGCACTTAATCCACCTGCTCTAAGGCCATATGTCCGATCCTGGAACGGGTCCAGTCCTACACAATGGCCTTTGGTCTGAATGAGTTCCACCAGCTCAGTGATAAAGATGAGATAAAAATGGGACTGGGTTTGCCAGGCAGAATGTGGCTGCTGCATTTTGCTCTGGCTCATGACAAAAACCATTTGGGCGGGTCAGTTAAAAAAAAAAAATAATAAGAGCAGGAAACGTTTAATCTTGTGACTGTTGAAGTCAAAGGGACTTAAACATGTGCTTAGAGTAAAGCATGTGCTTAAACTGTGCTCAGTCAGAGCCTGAAGCCCTCCAAACGTTGAAACTAATACCCCAGACTTTGCCCAATGCTTTTGCAGTGGTCTTAAGTAAACATTTTTTTCAAGTGGAAGCCACTTCTGTTCATCATTTGAACGGGGGGTAACTGCATTCTTTTTTGCCCCCTTTCAGTTCCTGCCGTGATTGGCAGCCATATAGCTGAAGAATGCACATTGGGAGACGTATCTGAAATTCTGCCTTTCCATAATTTAATGCTCCATTACCATCTATGCTGGCTTTAGGCATGTGGCCATTACAAAAGATGCAGTCCAGTGCCTTTGGAGTCCAGGGCACCGCCCCCTTGCCACACAGGGTCTCTTATCATAGAAATGTGTGAGGTAAAATGGCTTATAATTAAAGCAGCCTTGAAAATTTGATGTGACAATTTACTAGTCCAGGCACAAAATCTACTGGCCTGGCCTTTCATGATGATTTAGTGGTGGTGGAAAAAACCCTAATAATACTTTACTTGTCGGAAAAAGGAGAAAGCAGCCGAGTTGAATTTTGCACAAGTGAGTTAAAGGGATGGTGGGTAGTGCAGATTCTAAAAGTGGTTTCTGGGGGCTCTGATTCACCTCGCTCTTACCCAGGTGAAAATGCTGAGTGATTCCGTGGGGTTAATGGTAAAAGTGAGAGGAGATTCGGGTCCTGTGGGGTTTTTTGTTTTTGTTTTTTAAAAGGTCTTCCAAACGCTTGTGTTAATAGAAATGTTTCAAGAAATTAACAAAATTGCTCGCTGGCTTTTGTTGGTGCTGTCGCATGTTTGGATTGCTGCCCTTCCCTGAGGTTTGCTACCCAAATGGTTGCAGCCCTGTGTTAACATGCAAAAGACAGAAATCGAAACTGACTAGTAACAAGCGTCAGTCTAGTTCAGTGGTTATCAAACTTTTGTACTGGTGACCCCTTTCACACCGCAAGCCTCTGCGTGTGACCCCCTTTATAAATTAAAAACAGGGGTTTTTTTATATTTAATACTATTATAAATGGCGGACGTGTTGTGATCGGCGCAGTCTTAACGACAGCTGAAGACTGATCGGTCCAGGTGATAAATGCTGGAGGTGAAGCGGGGTTTTGGGGTGGAGGCTAACAGCTCATGACCCCCCATGTAATAACCTCATGACCCCCAGTTTGAGAACCCCTGATCTAGTTAGTTTGGAGGATGTGGTGGTTAAAATGCCAGGGGCGAGTCTACCCTAATCCTCTCCCTCTGGTGGAGCTATTGTGGGGATGGAATTTCATGACACAAAATCTAGTGTAGACAAGACTTTTCAAACCACCTTATTAGCAGCATTAGCGCTGTTGTGGTCGCATCTATTATTATTTAACATTTATGTCACGGCAGCGTCTAGAGGCCAATGTGCATGAGTCCCCTTGTGCTAGGTGTTGTAAAGACAGAGAGGTAATAGCAGGCCCTGCCTCAGTGAGCTTAAGTCTAGGCTTCCAGATGAGCAGACGTCAGCCCCTTTGCTTCTGGCTTGCTCCCCGCTTGTTTCAGATATCGGGGAGGTGACTGGATTCACAGACTACAAACTTAGGGCTGGTCCACACTGGGGCGGGGGATCGATATAGGAAACGCAACTTCAGCTACGAGAATAGCGTAGCTGAAGTCGACGTTTCCTATATCGAACTAAAAGTACTTACTTCGGGTCCACGCGGCGCAGGCAGGCTCCCCCGTCGACAGCGCTTCCTCCTCTCGGCGAGCAGGAGTTCCGCAGTCGACGGGGGAGCGCTTCTGGGATCGATCTATCGCGTCCAGATGAAGCGCGATAAATCGATCCCAGAAGATCGATCTCTACCCGCCGAATTAGGCGGGTAGTGTGGACCAGCCCTTAGTGTTAAACAGCAAAAAAAGCCCAAACCAACCAAACCACGCTTGGCTTGGAAACCGTGCCCTGGGATTGGCCAATTGACTGATCCTGGCTGGGGATTTGGGGGTTTTAATGATTTGCCCCTCATTGGAATTGGTGGAACAGAGGCTATGTCTACACTGCGAGCCTGGGATGCGATTACCCTGCTCATGTACACACACTTGTGCTAGCTGTCCTCGAGCTAGCCTGAGTATAAATAGCAGCGTAGCCACAGAAGCACGGGTAGAAGCAGAGAAGGCACGGCTGAGCAGGGCCAAGTACAAACCTGCCTGAAACTTGTGGGTGTGTACTCGTCATGGCTCAGCCGTGCCTCCGCTGACGCTGTCCTGTGCTACCACATCTACATTGCTATTTATACTCCGCAGACCTGAGAATGTGTGCATGTGTAGGGGACCTGCATGCCTAGCTCGTAGCGTAGACAGAGCCAGAAAAGTCTCCTTTGGAGTGCTGCCTCGTCTTACCAGATCCTACACTCTTCAAGGCAGATGTTCTCTTTTTGCTATTTGTGTATGTACAGCTCCTAGCACAATGATTCCTGATCGGGGCTTTTTGGTGCTCCTGCAGTACAGAATAATGGTTAATAACACATTTGGATTGGGCTTGGGGAGGCCTGGAATAATTTACTCTAATTCTGTGGGGTTCTGTGTGAAGTTCTCAGCGCTGCCGGTACATTAATCTTTGCTACATATACCCCCTTTTGAACCCCCTTTTGCAGATTGTGCTGGGATGCAGAGAGAAGTAGCAGCCTGTGGACTACAATATAAATCAGTGGTTCTCAACCAGAGGTATGCGTATCCCTGGGGGTACACAGAGATCTTCCGGGGGGTACATCAACTCCTTATCTAGACATTTACCTAGTTTTACAAAAGGCTACATAAAAAGCACTAGTGAAGTCAGGACAAACTAACATTTCATATAGACAATGACTTGTTTATACTGCTCTATATACTATACACTGAAATGTAAGTACAATACGTATATTCCAATTGATTTATTTTATAATTACATGGTAAAAATGAGAAAGGAAGCCATTTTCCAGTACTAGTGTGCTGTGACACTTTTATATTTTTATGTCCGATTTTTGTAAGCGAGTAGTTTCTAAGTGAGGTGAAACTTGGGGGTAGGCAAGACAAATTAGACTCCTGGAAGGGGCACGGTCGTCTGGAAAGGTTGAGAACCACTGATATAAATAACCAGTCAGACTTTGTTCTGGAGCTGTGTGGCAGACCAGGAAGTGGAACATCCTGGGCCCAGTTCTTGCACCCCTCCTGTTCCATCGGATACAAATCGCTCCCACTGAAGTCTGGGGGCATTGCTTGCATCCTGTGGTTGGTGGGGTGGGGGTGGGGGTAGAATTGAGCCAGAAAGCCCCATCCATCCTTGGCTTTGGGCACTTATTAAGCATGACCTTGACAGCAGCCAGGCCCTGTTCATCCAAAGAAGCTCTGGCACAGTGGCACATATTTGCTCAAAATAGGAGCTGGTAGGATGTCTGCTCTGTCACAGGTTACTCTAGTGAGTGTCCAGAGGACTAGTCCCCCTCTCCAGGAAACAATAGAGCCATCAGTGTTGGGCAGAGATCCCATTTACTTAACAGAGTGGGACCAGCAGGGAGCCATGGGATGAGCCAGGCCTAAGAAGGAAGAGAAACATCTGGGTATGGGGGGAGGGAAGATGGAAGAAGCAAGAGGCCAAGGTGTGGGAGACTAAACAAAGAGCTTTGGGCTGATAAATGGTCATGGGAGCCCCCCTTGTTCTCTCTTTTTGAGGCCTGTTTGCCCTGCCAGAGTGCTATAAAGGGGCCTTAATGTCACTGAGAATCAGGCCCCTCGAGACTTATGCTATGTTGCCAACTTGCACGATTTTGCGATATTTGATGGTTTCTAAGTCCCCAGGTCCTGGAGTCATGTGATTTATATGAGAATCTCTGCTTTAATATATGAAATAAGTCATTTTCTAGCCATTGTGGAGAAAGGCTGGAAAACATGATCCCTAGCGTCTCAAAAACAAGAGGGTAAATGAATGAAACCAAGATATGTTGGTTTTTTAAGTCAAGCTCAAGATTCTTGAATGGCCCCACTCATGATTTTTGAACGCTTGTGGTTGGCAATGCAGGAACCCAGTGTTGTTCAATGGAATTCACCTCTCAGGGCATGAAATCTCCTGCAGGACAGGTGGAATTTGAAAGCTGCAGGGCTGTATTCCTTGGAGGGAGGGAGCATTGGGAAGATTTTGGGAAACTGCCATGGTGGGTGAGGCCATAGGTTGCAGGCAATTTCTGTGGGTGTGGAGCATTTATTACGGGCATGCTGCAATGGGATGCCAGAGTTTCTCTTTTGTTAGAATAATAGAGAGCTGTGCTCTATTATTGTACCTTGCTCTGATGGCAAGAAAGAGAGATCCCTTGGGGCGAGAGGTTTGTACATGAGCGTGCCTTAAGGCCTTGTCTATCTACCAGCAGAAGTATACCCCTATAATTCTACTGATGTAGTTACAGTGCTATTGGGCTGGGCTGTTGATGGAGGATAACAATTTGGACCTTTAACTAGAACCTTTCTGGTGCGGATCTCAAACTGCTTCATGGATAATTTAGTCTCTCAGCTCCCCCTGTAAATAACACGCTGATTTTACGGGGTAAACTGAGGCACACTGAAGGGAAGCAACTTGCCCGTGGCCGCGCTGGAAGCTTGTGACAGGACTGAGACTAGAATCCAGGTCTCCTGGGTGCCAGTCCTATGTCTTTAACCACAAGCCCAGGCCCTTTCTTGCCTGTATATAAGCTCTGGAGGAGACACTGAAATGATTCTTATGGCTAGAACAGGCAAGAACGCAGTATCTTGCCTTTTATAAAGTATTACAAGAGCACTGTGGGCTCAGCGGGGTGGAGTGGGCAATAAACACAGACCGGGCATCAAAAATACAGCCATGTCTGCTAGTCACACTTAAAGCAGCGTGTGTGTGTATCCGTCCGTCCGTCCCTTGAGGGTATGCTGGTGCTTCTCCTCCCGGGCCAGAGAGGGGTGTGTTTTGGGGAAGGGGGAACCCTAGAGTGATTGATTGGTGGGGACAATATGGCGTGTGATAGTGTGAGGCCATTAAAGGTTTACAGCCTCCTTGACAACTGGTGCTGGCTTTTTGTTTTGTTTTGTTACCTAGAAAATCCTTGAGCTAGGAGGGAGGGAAGGGTAGGCGTTTTCTCCCCAGCTCTTGATCTGCAGTGCTGGGATAGAGCTCTCCCCTCCCCAGGGCAAGAGAGCGCTCTACAGCTACAGCAGCCTGGCTAAAGCAAGAGGGAAAGAAACCTAGACACAGGCATTGATTCTTCAGCCTATTGCTGACTCTCAGTGTGTAACTGAAATGGACGCGCAGTGTGAGGTTGGAGCAGGAGGGGATGTCTCAATGCTCTGAGCCTTGGGTTTTACATACCTCCCAGCCCTGGAAGGGCAGACCCCCATTGACTCCAGTAGGCTTTGGATCAGGCCCTTGGGGCCAGCTGAAGAAGCGCTCAACACCCATGGTTGGGGCCAGATTTTCAGTAGAGCACTACACCCCGTGTGCTGAGCTCTCCTGATAACCCAGCTCCGGGTGAGCTCGCCCTGGTCCTCATTTACAGCGCGAAGCCTCGGGAAAGCCTGTGATGCCCTATGCCAAGCTGCAGCGACCTAGTCAATGGGGCTGACCCCTCTTGTGGCGCTTTCAGAGTGCAGCTCTCGTGCTGCGGCCCCGATCCCTCGGGGGTCCCAGCTCAGTGTTCTGAGCCCCTCTCTTAGGCCGGGCCAGGCAGAGAACAGCGGGCGGCTTGGCAGCTGGGCGGCATTATGGCTCTAGCGGCCAAGTGCGAATTTGTCAGGCCGGTGTTAAATGCCTTCACTTGCTGTCATCCTCCCTGCTCCGCCCTGATTCCCTGCCCTCCCCCAAATAAACAACTGGTGTAAACGTAGCTCTGTGTGTGTGTGTGTGTGGCAACTGTGCCTGCCCTCGGACTCCGCTGAGCCGGTCCCCAGGCGCATGCCAGGCCGAGGCAGGTGTAGGCAGGGGCTGCCAAGGCTCTTGGCTCAGGAGAACATGCTGCAGCACACGGGGATAAATAAGGACACACCGGGAGAATGGGGTGGCAGAAGGAACAGGTGCTTCAGGAGCCGGAGAGACACAAAGAGCCTCTTGTCTGGTGGCCAGAAGTGGAGAACAAAGCAAACGCTTCTCCCTGAGCTGGGGGACGGGCTGCTTGGAGCGGCTGCTTCCTCACTTGAAAGTCTCTGCTTCTTTAGTGTTGCGCAGCAAATGAAACGAAACATCCTGGTCCCCCCAACCTCCGAGGGCACTTTCCCAATTACCACTGGCAAGAGGGGGCCCAGCCGGAGCAGAGACGGATAAGGATTAAGGGTCCTGTTCTCAGCCGGGGCACTTGCTGCAGCTCCATTGAAGTGGACAGAGCTATGCGGATATGCACCAGCAGAAGAGCTGGCCTTGTTGAAATCAGTGGCAAAACGCCACACTAACTTGTATGGGGCCAGGATTTCACCCTAGGTGTTCTTTAGCTCCTCTGATGCAAGGGGGAAGGGGCTGTGTCTTAAGTGTGAATCTGCAAGATCCATGCCTGGGACAATGCTAGCATCACTGCTCCTTAAAACCCCAACACCTTTGGGTCTTTGTTACGTGCTCAGATGCTTAAGTGACACCTCGGGACTAACAAAAGACCCTTCCCCCTCTTTCCCCATCTTCCCCATGAGAGACAGTGTGAAAGTGAATGGATTCCCGCCGGGTCCAGTGCTTGCAGGGGATGGACAGGAGGCAGGGGGCCTCAGTGGGAGTTTCCTTTGGAACCATGAAAGCAAATGCCAAGAATACATTTAAAAAATGAAAGCAGAAGGGAGTGAGCTCTAAAGGGGTGAAATGCAGTGTTGATGTTATCCAGGTCCGGATCCTTGTCATGCTTCGGTGAAGAAGAACATTTTTGCTGTGGCTTTAGCAGACCTAGAAGAGAGGTGGCATGTTCTCCCCTCCTGATGTGAGATGCTCTGTTTAGAGCATCCTTGGATGGATGTGGCTGTGTCGCTGTTGCAGTGGAGCTGTAATATGTTCCTTCGCTAGGATGCACAGAGCACTAGGCTCCTTTGAAAATGTTGGCGAAAGAGGGTTAGGCTCCCAACTCCCTCTGAAATTCAGTTCCTTAGCTCTCAGCCTGGCCATGCTCTCCATGCGGATGGCTGCTCGGGTGTGGAATGCCGTGGTCCACTTGAATAATTCTCCGGCGCTACCGTCCGGCTCCTTCACGTGACGGTGGCAGGGAATTATGGAATGGTTCATAAAAACACTAAATATGACTTAATTATTTGTAGAACAGCAGCAAGCGCAACCTGCCAGGCACTGTACGCACCCCTAAGACAGCACAGTCCCTGCCTCAAAGAGCTTCCAATCTCGGAAGCTGGCAAGCAGAACTCTGCCCCTGGAGGTGATGTGGATAGATCAGGTGTGTGGGGGGGTGAAGCTGGGGTGTCACACTGGCTGGTAGATGCCTGTCAAGTTTGTAGGCAATAGCACAGACTGAGTTTGGTCTCTTGACCATTTTAAAATGAGGTTTGAGTCTGAAGGGACTTGTTTAAGCTTTTGGGCATAGGAACGGTGAAAGTGAGGTAGGGAGAGAGCACAGCCAGGGAGCATGGGCAGCTTCTGTGCAAGCCTCCCGAATACAGGGTTGGAGTCCACGTTTATTGTGGCTCGCTTTTCCCCATTTCAGCTCACTTTACAAGTCAGAAGGTGGTTTTTTCCAAGTACAAACCCTGGAAGAGTAACTGGGGATCTGAGAGTTAAGCTGGGTTCTTTCATTCTCCTAAATCAGCAGCAGCAATAACAATTGTGTGGGCCAAATACTCCCAACAGTTAATCCTGCCCAACCTCTACATCCGCAGATTAGGCCCCCAGTGACACCTGTGTGACCCCACCAGAGTCAGTCTGGGGGACTCAGCTAATTATCTTGAATGGTGTTACAATGGTAAATGAAAGCGGGGCGTAGTGCTGCAATTGGAACTTAGGTAACTATCCTGTTAAAGCAAGAGAAGGAACACTCCAGCTTGCCCTCTGTTAGCTGTGTTGGCTCTACAGGGCTAGCAGGAATAAAGCACAGTGAAAAGGTGCTTATTTTTTGGATTGTCACTTGCTCTGGCTCTGATTCTGCACGAACGGACAGATCTGTTCTGTAGGACGGTGCCATCTTTAGACACGTTTTTCTGAGTACAACTGCGCTTAAAGCCAGTGAGTCTGGGAACTTTTGCAATAAATGCCAGGGGATCTCTGATAGCTACAAGTGGTTAGAAGTTGGTATTAAGTCTCAGTGGAAAGACGGCATATCCTGCCGTACAGTGACCCACTAACACAACCTTGAGGCATTGGTTCAATACTGAACTGAAGGGAAGAGGACCACCTACTGAGCCATCAGCATAAGGGGCCTGATTCTCTACTCTTACCCCAGTATAAATCAGGAGTAACTCCACTGCAGTGAATGGATTTACACTCGTAACTGAGAGAGGTGTCAGGCGTAGTGTTTTCTTTGGAAGCCTTTGGCAGGCTTCATTTCCTTGAGAAAAGTTAAAGATTTTAACAGCAAATTGCCAAGCCACTCCTGTCACACCAGCTAAAATCTGTCGTTAAAATGTCACAGACCCACAGCAGCTGGGCTGCAGCATTATATCCTCCAAACTGAATTTGTGCACAGCCATCTCAGAACGGTGGCATTTTCTGCTTACGGCAACTGTCGAGGATGAGCTTGGCTTTCAGGGTCTCTGTCTCGCTGCTTGTGGGTAAGCTGTCTAACACTCTGCTTTTTGAATTGCAGTTTGGGAATGTTTCCAGAGCCCTTTAAACCTTCCAAGGTGCTTTGCAAACCTGGGTACTTCTGGGGACAGCAGTGGTCCGAGTGCCGTAAGGTAGGAAAAGGTGGAAGAGCATGCAGACAAATTCTCAGACGTAGCCCCTGGTTTAGGTGCCCAACTTGTGAAACCTTGGGTCTAGTTTTCAGAGGGTGCTCAGCTCTTGGGGAAAATCCGGTTCAAGGCGTAGGAAGTTGGGTACTCAACAAATGGAGGTGTCAAAAAAATCAGTGGCCACTTCTGAAAAGAGTGGTCTTCCTGTCACATGAAATGGAAGCCGTGAAGTGTTGTGAAAAGGCTACGAGGAGGTTGATGATGGAGGTCACCAACTGACTTAGTGTGGTCTCAGCTATTGTCTTGCTGATTCATGTTTGCTAACATTGCTACCCACCACTGTGTGCGTCTAAATTGTCCAAGAGGCTCTACCTCTGCTCAAGAGGTAGAACCAGGCATGGAAGAGGAGGTAAGGTGCAGGGCTGGGGTAGTGCACTGGCAAGAAACGGTATGAGCTTGTGTTCAGGAAGCTTGCACAGAAGTTACCCATGTTCAGTGGCTGTACTTTCACCGTACCTCACTTTCACCAGTCCTATGCCCAAACGCTTAAACAAGGAAAGAACAACAGAACCTTCTCTGGAGGAGAGCACTCCCCTTGAATATGACTGATCGTTGTCAATTGGTCTTGTAAGTTATATATGGGGGGCCTGGCACTGCACTCTAGATACCAGTTTAACTCCAGAGAGGAGAATCAAGCCCACTGTCTCCTGCAGTAGAGCAAGGTTGACACGGGAGTGTTGACAGAGTCCCATAGTGCACATGTCTCAGCAGTGCCTACCCCACAAACCACAGCAGCACAGGCTGCCTTTATGCTGTGAGGAAAGTGTTCTGCCAGAGAGGTGGTGCCTACTCTTTGTGGCTGCTGAAATGGCACTGGGTGTCAGGTGTTGTTCTACTGAGACCTCTCTCTGAGGTTCTCTGATGCCAGCAGCAGCAAGGAAAGAGCAAGGCTGTTTAAAGTGCAAGGCTGTTTAAGAAGGGGATGTACAGTCTAACACGGGCTAACGGGAGGAAATTAAGAAAAAGAAAATTTGGGGTGCCTATCCTAATAGTGAAATCTGTTGTATTGATAATAGATGTGTAGCACCTTTCATCTGAGCTTCGTTAAGGCCAGATCCGAGCTGGTGTCGCTCAGTGTAGAGTAGTTCCATCAACTTCAGTGGAGCTATGCAGACTTTCAACAGTTATGGATCTCATCCTTAGAACTTCACAACACCCCAGTGAGGTAGGTGAATGATATCCCCTTTGGGAAAATGAGTCACAGAGAGGGGAAGTGACTGGCCCAGGGTCATGCAACAGATTAGGGGCAAGGCCGGGAATAGAACCCAGAACTGCTGTCTCTGAGTTTGCTTCAACTACTGGCCCACGATGACTTTCTATGGAAAGTCTTCCAGTAGAAATGGTGGAAGGCTCATTGCTTGAGACACTTCAAAACTAGACTGGACACGAATAGCCTTGGAAACACTCCTGCCTTGGCTTTATGGTCTGAGTGATTTTCTAGGTCTCTTCCAGTGATAATTTCTGCAATAGATTCAGGTCATTTTAGAGCGGAACTGAAATAGCAACAGTGTTTGGTTTATAGCTATGCTGCAAGCTTCACCTGATGTGGTGTCCCACACAGCTGACTACTTGCAAAAAAAGCAATTAGAAATAGCTACCCCTCTCTGTACCTTTCTGTCCTTAATGGTATATGGGAAGAGATGACAATCTACCCGAGATTAGTCTCTTTCCTCCAGTGCCCAGGGGAGGAGAAGGGTCTGATATCTCGGCCCCTTTTTCAGATAGGAAAGTATTGTTTATGAACCGCTCGAGTCAAACAAGAACCTCGGTTTGTCTGGAAATGCTGAGTGTGTAGAATTGCGCACACAAAAAAATACCAAGATTGTGCTTTTAGATAAGTCTGAGGGCTGCTTTCGGGTGGGGGTACAGGAAACAGTTGACGAAAACAAGGGTGGGCAATAATAGCTTTCAATCTCCCGTTCTGCGCCTTCGTCACAGTGTGTTTCATTGTCAGAAGCCATTCACCTTTCCGGACCTTGCCGCAACTGTTAGGTAAGTTGTTTTTGTTTGTTGTTTGTCTTTTTTTCCTTCCGGCGGCCCTGACCCACTTCAGTTCTGTGGGATGCGTATGGTGTTGTTCGGTGTGTTTTTTTATTTCTTTCTTATAGATGATCAGCCAACTGTAAATTGATTAAACTTTCTGAGTGATGATGCCAGGTGAAAATGTTGGCAGAATTGCAGCTGGGGGAATATATAGGGAGGGAGAATTTTAAGTACATGTTAGTTTTGGGGAAGCTCAAAGGCCAGATGATGATCCCCAGCTGGCGTAAGCTGCAATCTTTAAGGCAGGGAATGTCATTTCCTGTGTGTATGTACAGTGCCTAGCACAATGGACTCTGCCTTGGCTGAGATTCCAAGTGCTACTGCAATATAAATATTCAGCAATAATTAGAACTAGGGAATTTTTTTTCAATCTAACCATTTTTTGACCCAAAAAAGGATTTTTTTTTCAAAACCCCCAAAATGGTGCGGATTTTTTTTTTTAACAAAAACTTCGACAGAGAAAAAAGAAAGCTGTGTTGCTGGCTATGTATTTTCAGTTTTCCCCTCTCCTCTTCTTTTTCCTTGTAACTCCCCCGCGCGCACACATTTTCCTGTTTTGCATTGAGGCTGGGAATGGGGCCAGGAGAAGGACTTAGCGACGTGGGTTTTGAAAATTTAAAAATGCGTTTTTTTCCATGAAAACGTCAAATTTTTCCACACAAACTTTCAAGAACACTAACTCCCTCCCCACAAAAAACCAAACCATTTCTGAACAGGTCTAGTTATAATCATTGACGGGAAGGGAGCTACGCCAGTTCACACAAGCTGAGCATCTGTTCCAAGGCTTTGAAAAGAATGAGGGGCTGGGAGAGAGAATTTTACAATTACACAGGTAGAATAGATTATTCATCTATCCGTTCACGTTTTAGATTGTATTATTTACTTCAATTTTTAAATATCTTCTCATTTAATAATTCCTCCTTCCTCTCAATTTTCCCCTCTCCACTTCCCAAGATTTTTCAGCTACGTTTGATCATGACCCTCTTTCCTTTCTGTAATTTTTTCATCATGAGGTGGGGAGAAAAAGACAGACTCTAGAGCTAATTCCCCGATTAGCTCTTTAGCACAGGGCTGGGCAATCCCTCTAGAATTCATCCATAGCATGTTGGGGTTTTCAATTGACAATTCTTTTTGGAAGAGCATACCTAGATTTGGTGCATTCTTCCCCTTCCCCCTCGAAGATTTATGGTGTTTCCGCTAAATACAGCTAACACCGTGTCCCTAAAAACTAATGGAATCTGCGCTAATTAAAGGTTAGCTTTACTATATGGCAAGGTCACACTTATAATAAAGGGTTAATAAACAATTAATAGGTATTATAAACATGTTACAGACATGGGTAGTAAGTGTTACAGCTGGTTATATCAGTTGCGGGTATTACAGATAGTTACAATCCATAGCTATAAGCAAACCATTAATCTGTTGGATGCTAGCAACTGAATAACCATATATTAAAACATCCTTATTCATGTACTAACTCTGCATAGATGTACCCTTAATATAAAGAGTTATCTCTTGCCATTATGTAAAAAGAAGTTGTACATTTTTTACATAGCCTTCTCTTGGTAAAACATCTCTGGACATTTACTAAAGCCAAAGTTGTCACTTGACCGATTTGAGTGACGTCTTAAGTTCTTGTCGTTACGAAGGCATCTTCATGGCCAAAAGAAACAAGCTGATTGTTTAATCATAAAGCTAGGAGTTGGAAAAGACCAATTAGGTCACCTCACTATATGTAGAGTCAGCACAAGGCTGTTCCTTGTGGTGTATTCCTCAGGGCATTGTCCAGTTTTCAATGAGGAGCTTCATCACTTTCCTCATGAGATCATTCCACAGCTGAATAAATCTTAGTGTCAGGGAGCTTTGCCTGATGTTAAGCCTAAATTTTCCTCTTCTTAAAACCGGTCCATCACTCAGTCCCAGCAAAGGAAAGTCTGGGTCCTACCCCTTAAGTCAGTGGAGCTGCGCCAGTTTACACCAGTTGAGGGATCTGGCCTGTGGGTGGATTTGCTTGAATTCTTCAGACAGATTTTATAAAAACATTGCACAAGTGTGACACCAAAAATAGCTTGCTTTTTGTTTGTTGTCTTATGGCTCTTTTGTACAGGGAAACCTCTTGCAGCAAAGTCATTCTTGGCTACACGGGGAAGTTAGTGCGAAATAGCTAGGGTGTGAATTTAAAGCACAATAGATATTCCTCACCACCCTCCATGTGGATGATTTTATTCTGTGCTGAGGGCTTGATTACACAGTCACTCAGGAAAATTAATCCGAATTAAATAGAGATGTGAATTTAAAGTGGATTCGTTAAACTGCATTTAAACCCCTGTGTGGGTGCGCTCAGGGCCGGCTCCAGGCACCAGCCCAGCAAGCAGGTGCTTGGGGCGGCCAACGGGAGGGGGTGGCACGTCGGGCTGTTTGGCGGCAATTCGGCGGCGGGTCCCTCTCGGAGGGAAGCACCTGCCGCCGAATTCCTGCCGAAGAAGAAAGCGGCGCGGTGGAACTGCGCTGGAGTGCCGCCGATTGCGATTGCGACGTTTTTTTTTTTCCCCCCCCCGCCGCTTGGGGCGGCAAAAACCCTGGAGCCGGTCCTGGGTGCTCTCATTCGACATTGAAGTGACCTTAATTCGGTTTAGCTTAATTCATTTTTGAAATGAATTAAACATTCCTGAGGTTCCCTGTGTAGACAAGCCCTAATTCTAAGCAGGGGCTTCCATCTTTAAATAGCATCGCAGTTTCTGTGTTGCCAACACCGAACATTCAAAAATCATGAGATTGGCTTAAACATTGTGAGATTTTTAAAAATAATAAATAACGGGCTTGTCTTATTTGCCTTCTGTTTTTTTCAGCCTTTATGTCACACTTGCTTCATGTTTTCTAGCTTTTCTCTGTAACTACAAGGGCTAGAAACTTATTTAAAAAAAAAAAAAAAAAAAAAAAAAAAAAGCTGAGATTCTTATGCAATGCCTTGATTCCAGCAGCTGGGGCTTTGAGGAAAAACACTGAAAATGGCAAGACTTGCGATAAAATTGCAAGAGTTGCCGACACCGCAGTCACTAGATCTGAGTTCTGTGTAACTGGATCCCAATGTAAGTGAAATTCACATGCTTTACAATCCAAGATACCTTGGCAGTACACGGATTGTAAAACAGTCACATGTGCTGTGTCAAGGTCTGCTTTTACTGCAATGAAAATCTGCGTGGAGATGTTGGCTTTGGAAAGAATCTTGATTGTTACCACCACCTAGGACCCCAGTACGTCGTCCTGCTGAATGCTGGTAAAGAGCACGTGGAGTGTAAAATGGATTCTGGTTTGCATAGGCCAGCAATCTCCTCATTTAGGGTCCAATCTGTAACATGCTGAGGGTGAAATCCCAGCCCCATTGAAATCAGTGACAAAACTCCCATTGACTTGAATGGGGCCAGGACGTCGCCCTATACATGCTGGGTGCCCTCCATTGCCACTGGAAGTAGTTTCACTCTGCAGGAGGCGCTCAGCACTGGGGCTGCTTGAACATGGCAGATATTTTCCTTGAAAAACGTGGGACGCAACGGAAAAAAATTTGGTTCGTTCAAAATTTTTTCGAGGATTTTTTTGGAGAAATGACATTTTTTGCTTTGTTGTAACTTTCAGTTTTGGGTTTTTTTCTCCCCTTCTCCGGGGGGAAAAAGGGAGAGGGGGAAAGTTGCAAAGAATGAAATGCAACACCACTTTTTCAAGTCGAAACAGAACAAAAATGTTCAAATTGAATCATTTGTTGAAAATTGGGGGGAAAAATATGTTCACAAAAATGTTAATTTCCTTCAAAGTTTTACAACAAAACAATGCTTTTTGCCAAAAAAATCATTTCCTTTTCACTGAAAATTTTTTGTCAATTTTTTTTTCAATCCGATCTTAGCACCTTCATGGAACCAGGCTTCTAAATTAGTAAATGGTGGCTTTCCAGAGGTGAAAGCAGGTAGATAGCATATGAAGGAAAAATGCCATTTATTCTAATTTTTCTTTGTTTAAACCCTAGTTTGTGGAATTTGTGTCCTGAAAAAGAACCTTAAATGAGCTTGAAATGGGTTGTGAGAGTCCACAGGTTACCGTCATTGGAAGGTTTTAAGAATAGGTTAGACAAATATCAGTCACGGATGGTCTAGGGTGTACTTAATCCTGTCTCAAAGTAGGCGGATGGAGTAGATGTCCCTTGAGGTCCCTTCCAACTCTGAATTTCTGTGATTTCTGTGCTTCCCACCCTTCTCTTTATTTATTATTTTCTTTGTATTAAAAAAAAAATAGGACTCATCTTTTTACTGAAGAAGGAATAGATTCAGTGTCACATAGACAGGTGCACAGCAGGTTGAAAAATGGTATTTCCCACAAACCAAAAAAAAAAAAAAGCAGAATTTTTCGATGAAATGAGTGAACGTGAAAATTTTGTTTCAAACTGAAATTTTTCCTATCGACTCAAATTGGAAATGTGAGGGTTGCCCCATCTGTTCTTTCCCTTTTCTCCTTCTCCCTTCACCCCTGGCTCAGTGTAGGAAGTGGAAAGGAAATTAAATAGACAAGGTGGGTTAGGTAATAACTTTTATTGGACCAACTTCTGTTGTCAAGAGAGACAAGCTTATTCCACATTGCACCACAGAGTTGGGGAGGAAAGGTGGGCGCAAACACTATTTGATGTTTGAATTTGGGTAGGTAGGAGTGAGATAAAATATTCCGCACACCTGTTAGAAAAATAGGACTTGCATATTCTAAGACATTAATTCTTCTCTTTAAGGGCCAGATTCTGCTGTATCACAATGGCGTAAATCCAAGGGAAAAATCCTGAGCTAGTGTAAGCGATCTTAGCTCCGTGCAGCTATGACAATTTATACCATGGAACTGGGTGAATTTACAGCAGCTGAGGATCTGCCCAGGAGATTTCAGCGGAGTTAGTCTGGATTTACACTGGAGTAAGCAAGAGCAGTATTTGGCTCTAAATACGTAGTGATGCTGATGATGGTACAGAAAATGTCACTGAGAGTATGTCTGCCTCAAATACAAAACTGCTGTGTAGACGTTGGGGATCGGGCTGGATCCTGGGCTCCAAGACCCATCCCCATTGTGGGGTTTCAGAATCCGGACTCCAGCCCAAGTCCAAACATTGATGCTGCAATTTTTAGCCCCGCAAGCCCTAGTCAGCTGACCCGGGTCAGCCGGGGCCACGCCAAGCGGATCTTTTATTACAGTGCAGACATATGCTGAAGTTTATTGGTCAGTCTTCCCCCAGCTCCTCCCAGCTCCTTTACCTCACTTCTGTAGAAATCCCATAATTAATTTTTCTCCCTATCCTGCAAACGCTTAATTTAACTTAGTGACTGACCTGATTTTTCCCCCTCCCCAGGTCTGCGGTATTGATTAAGTCCCACCTCTGAATTATTTAATTGTTTCAATGTTGGCTGTTTCTATTTTCCAGTGTTTCAGCCTTGGCCTCTGAATGGGTGGGGGAAACCGTGCTCTTTTCCAAAGTGCATTCGAACATGCCACTGACTAAGTGATGGAAACAACACCTCCTCCCCCTTGAGAAGAGGCCAAGGGACTATTCCTTCCCATCAACGTTTGTGACCCATTTCCTCCTCATTGGGAGGAAGTACGTGGGCAAATAGGGGAAACAGATCGACGCTGGGTGAATAAAGGGGTACACGGCAACGGACGAGAAATGCAGATTCCTCCCTAAGTGATTCTTAGAAAGGTTCATTAGAGAGGGAGGACACCCCAGCGGGTAGGGTGCTCATGGAAGACTTGAGAGACCGGGGTTGAGTTCTCTGCTCTACCACAGATTTCCTGTGTGACTGTGAGGAAGTCATTTAGTCTAGCTGTGCCTTAGTTCCCCATCTGTGAAAGGGGGACACTGGTAGTGCCTTTCCTTACAGCAGTGTCATGAGGCCCAATACACTGAAGACTGTAAGCCACTCAGATACTGCAGTAATAGGGACCATGCAAGTACCTAGGACAGATAGGCTATTCCATAGTACGGCCACTTCTCAGGAGAGGGCAGGAATGGCAGGGGGGAAGGTCCCTGAATACAGTCAGTGCATCTTCCTTAGTCTGTTTTCCCTTGAGTCTCGGTGACATTTGCACTGAAGCAAAGCATAGCTGTTTCCATCTGACCCTGTCGGAAAGTTTTAGCAGGTGCATGGGGGTGGCTGAAAGGGGACTCGTTGCTAACACGTTTTGGTATGATTCTGTTTCACCAGACTGGAGAGGGGAGCCTGTTGCATTCAGGGAGTGAGGCCAGGGGGATGGCTCAGGCTGGAAATATGCAAGCTCTCTGGAACCACGGGTTCAGATTCTGGCAGAGTTTCCCCTTCTTGAGGAGATAACTGGTGCTCCGTGCAGTTGGTGGAGGTTTGGGAAGAGACCTGTCTGTTCTGTATGGTCCTTCCCAGGAGTCAGGTCCCAGCCAAAACTGCTCTTCCTTCCCCTGCACGGGCTGCTGCACACAATCCCGTTCACACCATTGGGGGAATACACTCCCCCCCCCCCCCCCCCGGCTGCTGCCTGTCATTGCTGCTGTATCCACTGGTGCTGGGGTGCTGAAGTCCTCAGGATATTCATGTGCTTGAAGTCAAGCATGCTGGATCGGGGCCCGAGTGCTCAGCCCCTGGCAGGATCAGGCCTATAGCTGTAAAGTAGTGGGATTTTTCAGGGTGGGAGGTTTTATGCAAAGAACAGCAGGTTTCCTAAGGCAGGTGCAGGCAGAGAGTTCCCTAAAGTGCCAGCTGAGAAGAGACATGGATGCAGATCCCGAGCTGTAGGACTGCCCTAGGGGGTCTTTTGAACTAGGCAGCAGAACAACAAGTGGCTAATGTTGGAACTGGCAGTGAATATTTGCTCACTTGCCATTTTGGGGGGGGCCTGCCAAATTCTGATTTGCCCTGGGCACCATCTTGCCAAAGGCAGGGCCTAGCTGGCTGCGAAGACACAGTTGTCGCCATACGTGCTGGAACGCTACCATCGCTTCCCTACCTTCCTTCTTCCCGGTGCTGAATTTGCAGCATCTCCAGCAACCTCCTTACCTGGTGGCTTTTCATGAAAACAGATGGGGTGGTTTTCCCTTCTGGATCACACAGGTGCCAGTGTAAGGTTTTAAATGCGAGGCGTCTGTGTGTGTTTTAAGGCTGACCGGTTCATTGCAGTGAAGAGTCCAGTTCCAGGTAAATAAATGCAAGAGACTTCTATTGCTATAATACCCAGGGTTACGAAGATGATACGTGAGCATATGAGAGATTGCATCCGACACAGAGAATAAAAGCCCTACTCCTCCTACCAACAGCGGGTAGAGATTTTCCCTTCCAGTGGTGAAGGCCTGTGTTCTTGGAGTTGTAGGTTGGTTCTGTTCCTGATGTGTGTGGATTAGCTGGCACGTGTGGTCTGTGTGTCTACTGGTTTGTTACAGAATTGGTTTAGCATCTTTTTGAAGGTGGATGGGGGACTTCCATCCTGGGCGTGCAGGAAGGATGGGACTGTATGCTTTAATAGACTATCTCCTGCTGCTTTAATCAAATGTACACATGGTACAATATGGGAGTCCTCCAATGGGCAAAGCCTTGTTTGTAAATTACCATGGATGCAAACCAAAGGCTGTGTCCAGTTGCCTGAAGTCCTTGTGTCTCATTGTCGGCGCTGTGAACTGGAGTGGGTCAAAAAAAAAAAATCTTTTGTGGATTTTTTTTTGTTAAATGTGACCTCTTTTTTCCATTTTCAAATTCAAAATTTCACATTTCATTGACTGGCCCTACTGGAAATGCAACCCTGCTTCAGCAACAAATTCAGACTGCGTTATAGCTCGGGGGTAGCCTTGCACCATGACCTGGCTAAGGAATTGTGCTCAGCTTTGCTGAGGTTTGGCTTGTGGGAGAGGGGAAATGATTCCATGAGGTGGTTGCTACTTTGGGCCAAAATTTTTGCAAAGCCAGCTGATGAGATTGCTGGGCTGTTGATCCTCAGTCTAAAGCTATTTTGGATGGGGTAGCCCCATGTCATCTTCTCAGCTGTCTCTGGTTACAGTTACCCATCTATGCACTGTTCCTGTTCTCTCCCCATCCAACTCCTGTCTTCCATCTTTGGATCACTGCAGTGACCCATGGAATGTGCTCTCCATTGTTTGGAGCTAACAAATGCTTCCCTAGATTCCAGTGACTGGCTGCAGACCAATGCTGGAGGCAGCTAGCTCTGTCTGCGCTCTGTGTGTGTGTTGTGAGAGACAGCAGCCTCTGCTCAGTCACAGATGGATGGCCACAACCTGCTCTCTACAGAACACAGATCTGTCCAGTCTGCCACCTATGACTTTTCTCAGTACGGAGTCTCCTGTTGATTGAAAATTAACCCCCGAGCATGCTTAGTAGTGGTTGATGTATATTTCTGAATGGGCCTATCTATGTAATGTCCTACCAGGGTCCATAATTCAGTCTTACAAGGTCTCGGGTCTATAAAACACAGAACCCTGCTTGCTAAGTCTTTGAGGTCTCTGCTGTTTTCACCAAAGATTGTAATTTACTCTAACCTTGCTAGAGATATAAGTACCATACAGATAGATGGGCCTGATCCAGGGAGTCTAAAATCAGAACTCAGAATTGCCAATCCCAAGTGTTCAAAAATCAGGAGGTCACGCTCCCCGAAATCACGAGATTTATATAAACATCATGAGATTTAATATGTATATAAACTTTGGGTTCTTTTTATTTGCCTTCTGCTGTTGGAGCATTTCTCTGCAACCACATGGGCTAGAAACTTCCTTTTCCTTTAAATGAATGTAATCACATGACTCCGGCAGCTGGGGATCTAAGCAAAACATTGCAAGACTTGCAATAAAATGATGGGTACTTCTCCAGAGTCCGGGGATGTTATATCCCCTCTGTGGGTGTGAGGGATGGGTGTCAGAGGGAAGCCGTCTATTCTTTTGCTTATTAAGCTACGCTGGGTGGAAATGGTCGGAAAATGCCCTGAAAGGACATTCCAAGTCTAGCAGGAAAGCAATATGTTTGCCTGGCAGGATATGTGCTATTGTCTCCTCTTGTGGCCAGCAGGGATTCCTCGAGTTGTGTTTGGAAGAAGAAATGTATGTGTGTTCTTATTTTTTCCTCTCTCTCCCCTGTCTCGAGGGTGCATGTAGGCTGCAGCTTTTGCAGCGTGGAATGTGCAAAGACCGCTGGTATTTTACAGCCACCCCGTGGCGCTTAGTGTTAACTGTGCGGTGTGCCGATGGGGAGATGGGTGTTATGCAACACGGGAGGGTGAGGGAGACTGACACTTAGGTTTTCACTGCCTGTGGCGACTGCCGTCCTGGTCTTCCATGGTAGGAGTTGCTGCTGGAGGGAGGATCCTGCAGCTACTGCGTTTATAACCTGGTTGTCAGGATTGGGGGTGGGCTCATGTAGGGAGCTCACTAGGTACCCTGCTCAAATGCAGGAATATATTTGTATTTCTCTCTGCCTTGACACATGGTAGCAAAAGTACCTTGCAAAAGTCCCTCCTATGTGAGGGCCATGGTGCTTTGGCTGGGCTGTAGCAGGGACTGCGGGCAGGGTGACCATGGGAGCAGTTCCCCAGCTATGGAGTTTGCTCCTGGGGCTTTTTGATTTCCAAGGGCTCATCCTTGTGCCTGAGGGTTTCCCCAGCAGGGCCCTCTCTAGAGTGGTGATTTCCCCCAGTGCTCTGCTACACCAAACCAGGATTTCAGTTCTGGCTTGTCTCCAAGTGGAGGAGACTCTAGCTCTCTCAGGATGAACACTGCAGCTCTGGGAAGGATCTGATAGATGTATTTTCCATCAGGAACTGGCACTTCCAAGTTGAGTGGTTTCAGGAATCAGGAGTCATAGGGGTATCTAATCATTCGTCATTTTCAATGCAAACCTGGGCTGGATTTGACCCGGTGTCCGGAGGTGAGAAGTGCCTTTTCCCTATGCCAATCCCCAGAGCCATCCGATTCCCTTTCGGCAGACAGCCGTTATGTATGGGGAACAATTGCTATCATCTGGAAAGGGCTTGGTGTTGTGCTTTATCCAGGAATGACTGACTGCCCTTCTCCTGAAAGTGTTGATGCATGGAGGAGCACTGGGCAAGACTAGGTAACTCTTCTGGTCCACTGGCTCTGGAGACTGCGGCCTTTCAGAGGAGAGTAAATAGAGAACAGAGCAGAGTGAAGGCATCCAGGGCCTGATGCGTGAGCCTGTTGAATTCTCAAGGGCTGGTCTAAAACCCAGTGGAGTCAAAGGCTGTGTCTACATGGCCCCTCAGTTTGGACTACAGGGGTTGAAACTAGGGTGACCAGATGTCCCGATTTTATAGGGACAGTCCCGATTTTTGGGTCTTTTTCTTATATAGGCTCCTATTACCCCCCCACCCCCATCCCGATTTTTCACACTTGCTGTCTGGTCACCCTAGTTGAAACAGGACTACGTTAACGTGAACTAGGTACCTTTTAGGTCACACCAGCAGCGTCCACATGGGGCAGTTAAAGCACCGCACGTCAACTCACACTGTGGTTCACACCCCGTAGGCCGTGCAACGTCTACATGGCCCTGTTGGCCGCGTGGCGGGGCCATCTAGGTGTAGCCTTTGACTCCATTGGGTTTTGGGTCAGGCTCTTAGACTGTTTTAATAAAGAACGTGCTCTAAAGAGGATTCTCCCACCCAGCTCAGCTCCCCCCACCCAGCTCTTGCTTTGAACTTTTCTTTTGCCTTTCTTTCTTTCTTTCATTTTTTTTTTTTGGTATAATATTTTGCATGGTTAACCCCTTCCATCCAAGTCTCTTGAAGTGTGAATGACCAGCTTCTTTGCAGCGGTAGGTAAGTAGTATCCCTTTCATTTGATATCAGAACAACGTGGCTCCCTTTTGGGCTCCTGAATAAGAAGACTTGTGCACATGGGATGCTGAACTCTTCTGAAAATCTGGCCCCGGTTGCGGGCGCTGAGTTGGCAGATTAGGCCCTGAGCTCTTTTAAAAACCAGGCTCCACGTGAGTTACCGAGGGGAGCTAGCATCACATGCCGACTCCCGGCCTTCACTGTTCCGAGGCTCTCCCCATCTTCGGCTGTTGCAAGAGCCCTTTCAAATCAAGTCCCCTTGGTGTAGGTTTAGCACCTAGTTGAGAGCACTACAGTTGCCAGAGAAGGGATTTATTTTTAACCTCAAACAATACTGGAACCAGTTGGCATAGCAGAGTACTTACTTGTCCTCTCTTTCTGAGACACGGCGGGCTGGAATTGCCAGGGTAACAAATAGCTGTGATTGCCTCTAATTGGAGCCTTTTTATTGCTCATCCTGTGCTTTGGCTGTTTGAGAGGGTTTGCTTGGATGTGGCTTTCTTCCCCCTCCCAACTCCCCCCATTTTTTTTTTTTAAAGCTGGGTTTCAAAAGGCCCAATTAGCCTCAATGAGCGTGGTGCATTCCCTTCTGAGTTAGCTGCAGAAACTCCTGTGCATGGTTGGGGAAGCTGGACATCGCTGGAATGTATTGTCCTGTCTCGGAGATAGTGTGTGTGCATGCGCCATTCTCTCCATGCACGCTGCAGCCAGAACCATGTTCGCTGCAGTAGGACTCGAACAAGCACTTGGGAGCATATCCTCTCTGCTGCAGGGAGCGGAAGGGCCCAACTGCTCTTAGATGCCTTGCTAGACTATGTCCTTCATTCCGTCCCACCCCATAGCACTTGATGCAGGTGCGTAGTTGCCTTGACTGACCTCTCCTCGAACACATGTGGTTTGGAAGCTCCTCAGATGTTTCTGCGTGTGCTGCCAAAGCACACAGCTTCTCCACGGAACATCCTCTTGGCAAGACCACGTTGGACCTACTGGGGCTGGACACTCAAAGGCCCGTTTCTTTCATTGCCAGTTGTTTTTCCTGTGGGATAAATAATGGGAAACATTTGACCCATTTTACGAGTTAAGAGTAGCATTTGTCCCCATGGTTCGGTGCTGTTGTATTGCCACTATGAGGCACTCCTTGGCCAGCACACGGGATCTGTTGCACTTGGAGACCCTCCAGTGGAAAGGTGCAATAGACATGGAAGTATCCACTGAAGTTCTTTTATTACATTGTCCCACCCAACCCTGCTTCTCTTCCTCCTCAATGGGTTTTATTTTATGTCTCTTAGGGAGACACAGCTTAACTCCCTGCAATCACAGGAAACATTGTGTGGGACACAGTCTCCCTGGTCTTATCACATGGTTCAGTGCCTCAGCTGAAGTGAGGCTGGAAATCACCCTCCAGTCTCTGCCTAGGTGTCTGGGGCAGAAATCTGGAGATTTCTATTCACCACGCTGGTTTCATCATGTGCCTGTGAACAGGAATAAGAGAGTCTTGTAGCCAGCACTAGTGTCAGCAGAGCATTTCACACCAGGCAATCAGCAAGAGTGTGTTCTACCCAGGGGATGAAGAAGAAGGGCAGCAATCATGCACCACCCTCTTTTCCCTGCTGGAACAAGAACATCCTGGGCCTACTTCTAACCAGGTCTGTGTGAGGCCCCGTCCTGTGTAGCTGAGCCAAGCCGGTCTTAATGCAAGCAAGTGAACATTTGCTGACCAGTAACTACAGAGAGAAACACCATATATGGCCACAGAGTAGCTTTGGTGAAGGCCCTGGCCCCAGTGAAGTTTGCTACTCCCTGAATACAAGGCCTCCAAAAGTTCATGTGGTGCTAGTCCAGGGGTGGATATTGTTAACGAGTCTGCCCTGGCATTTTGAGCCATCCTGTTACAGAATAAACAGGAGAGATAGGATCAAGTTTTAGCCAGGAAGGGTGGCACAACCCAGGGGGAGAATTGCAGGATGTGCCATATAGAAATAATAATTCAGAAAGAAAAGCCGCACAGCTACTGTTGGGAAATTTTGTCACCATCCCAAGATCTCTCAGTCCTTGGTCGTATGGAGCCAGCTCTTCAGCCTACTCCACTGACGTCAACGAGCATACGGGCCTGAAGGGGAGAAATTCCCTAGGGAGTCGACGCAGCAGAGCCATTGGAGACAGGCAGTCGTTGGGGGTGTCTCCCAAAGCTCTCCCACCATGGGGTTGCTCAGATCATCTCTAGGAGGGCGTGGCGCTGCCGTGCAAGTGAGGGCTGCATGATGTGAAGCACCCGCTCTAGCCCTCTGCAGGAGTGAGTCACAAGGTCTGAGTTGACATGGGATTAAGCGTGATCCTCACCATGCTAAGGAGGGGTTTAGCTGCACATTCCCCGCCTAGGCCTCCTCCCTGCAATGAGGCAGCCTGCTTATACCAGTGAAGGATCTGGCCCCATACATTGCTAGTGGATAAAAGAGAGAGAGAGAGAGAGCGCGTTCAGTGGTTTGAGCATTGGCCTGCTAAACCCAGGGCTGTGAGTTCAATCCTTGAGGGGGCCATTTAGGGAACTGGGGTAAAAATCTGTCTGGGGATTGGTCCTGCTTTGAGCAGGGGGTTGGACTAGATGATCTCCTGAGGTCCCTTCCAAACCTGATATTCTATGATTAAGTGTCCACATCACCCAAACAAACTCAGCCTTGGGACAGCTCTTGTTAGGATTCTCAGCAGGGTATCCAAGAACTACAGGCCCTGTAGACCAAACTCTTCTCTACCCATCAGAGGTCATTCCTCCTAGGCCAAGCACCAAAAAAGCCATGGTTCTGGACCTGCCGTTGGGAGTGGAAGACTTCAGCCTTTCAGACTGGCATCTTTCCCTGATACTAAGTTCACTCCCCTCCCCACCACAAAAGAGGAATCATTAAAGGAGAAGATCTGTTACATGAAGACATTTTCCATGTGCCAAGCCAATTGTTCCTGTTCCCATTGTCTGCTGAACAGAAGAGCCTCTTGAGCAGAGTAGCTGAGACTGTTAGAAGAGGCCTGTTAGTGGAACAAGCCCTGTAACAAGATAACTGGGTTTCTTTTCTCTTTATTTTTTTTTTCCTGTTCGGCAAACTGTATAATAAAAATACAATGAGGCCCTTTTCAAACAGACACTTATCAAAGTAACAAGCCCATTTTAAGAGTAAACTTCCAGTGGCTCCGAAAGGTTAAGTACAATGGAAATCTGACCTGCTGGCGGAATGGAACTTTCCTTTTGTGTGCTCTTTAAAAATGAATACATTTTCACTGCGCCACAAACCGATTGTTCCTGGTTCCCCCATTGTCCAGGCGACAAGGCAGCCCTCTTACAGGGCTACATACCAGTGAGAAGGAGAGAGACCTGTGACAAGAACAGGCTAGTCTTTATCTCCCCTCTCCTCTGCACAATGGGGTTGTGCATGGAGCAGGGTTGTTGGGGTTTTTTTGGTTTTTTTTGCAGTAATAAGAGCTAGAATGAGACCATGAATATTTTTTTCCCCCCTTGCTCAGTTAATTTCCATTCCTGATCTCTTGTGAATCCGCAGGGCAGGTCGCCTAGATGATCCCATCCCAGTTCTCTCAGGCTGACCTTTGTAGGTTAGTTAAGGGCTTCTGAAAATGAATTGTAGTCTGTGTGTGTGTGTGCACAGGAGAATGTTGTGGGGGTGGGGGGATCGATGCTGGATTGACAGCCCTGGGGGCGGAATCTCTTTCTCAGCCGGACTGCGGCATCATGGGCCCTGGCAAAGCAAGCATCCACTGCCAGTGCAGCTCCTGCCTGAGCCTAGGGGGCCCCCTCGGGAACTTCTCCAGGCTTGGGAAAGTTTCCACTTCTATCAGTCTAAGGCAAATGGCCTCCATTATCCAGGAATCTCACAGTCTTTGGTGTATTTATCCTCATCCCCCCGGGCTATTATACCCACCCATGCTCCTGCTGGGGAACTGAGGCACAAGGAGACTACATGACTTGCCCAAGGGCACAGGGCATGGAACCCAGCTCTCCCGAGTCCCAGCTTGGCCCCTTAACCAAAGACCCGTCCATCCTCCCGTGCAATGGGTGGCTTGTGGTTTAGCTGCAAGTGAACCCAAGAAGCACTACAGGAAACGTGATTGAGTCGCAGGCTTCCATCAGTGCTGAGTGTGCCCGTGTGGTGTAGATCCGCTGGAGACTCAGCGGGGATCATTAGTCTCAAAGAATATCGTTTTTTCCTGTGCGGCCTTCAGGATGTTGTCATCCGAGTTTCTTTCTCTAGCTAAAAGCCTAAAGAAGCAGGTCATGCACCGCACTAAATACCCTCTGACGGATGGACGGGGGCCTCGAGTTCTCACTGAAACACTCGCTTGCCCCATGCTAGGAGATACTGGCTTGGCACTTAGTGCCGATGTAAGGTAACCTGACTGGACCAGTGCATTGACCATGCATGAGCAGAAAGCAAGGAAACCCCAGAGTTTGGATCCCTTTACCATCCCTGGAATGCTCTCAGAGGCAGGGAGCGGTTAGGGTGTCTAGTGGTTAGAGTAGGGATGGCGAGTTGGACTCCTGGCTTTTATTCCCTCAACTTGGGCAAGTTGCTTAAATGCCCACACTCCTCTGCCTTTGTTTTCCTATCTGTAAAACAGGACTAATAATAACCACAGCGTGGGAGGTGGACAGAAGATTTGAGGCTTAATTGACCTGCTCTGAGAGCCGAAGAAGAAAGGAGCTAACTAATAATGTGCATTTAAATTGTACCTTTCTCCTCAAGGACTCCAGAGTGTCACAGAGTGACAGCTCAGTTGGAATGAAGCCCCCTCTGGGGTAGAAACCAACAGATGCCCATTGTGCTGCACCACTGGGAGGTGGGGAGAATTTTCACCTGGAACACTGGGGCCAATCCCTACTCTCTCAGAAAATGCCATGGGATCTTTAATGGCCACCGATGAGCAAGTCTAACCTGAAAGACTCCAATCCTAGTCAGTTGCAGGGAAGTCAACGTAGCTAACTTGGGGAAGGCTAAGAGCAAAGAGATGGTGTGGTCATGAGGAGTCTAGAGGTTACCCGACCTGTGTAAGCCAACACCTGTGAACATGATCCAAAGTGGCTCAGACAGGTAGAGACCCTCCCTCATCAAGAATGGTTTAGATGGGGCTTACCAAAGGCTAAAATCCTCCTCCGTTGAGCTGTCCTCAGACACATTCATTTTTGCCATGGCTGAAGTCTAGTGAATGCAATTGATGTGTTTTATCAGGGGTCCTTGTGTGGGGGCACTTGATCAGTCTCCTGATCAGTCTCTCAGGACCTTCCTCTCCAACACACGGGGGATGAGTCTGTTCAGTCTCTGGGGATGGGATGGGGTAGGAGAGCTGTGGGGCCAGAGAGAAGCAGGACTGTGCTAGGGATGAGAATTAAAAGACGTAGGTCTCCGACTGGAGTTACTGTACAAGCCAAAAGGAAACCCAATAGCCTGGAAAGCGCAATGATTTGTTCAGAGAAGGGCAGGGAACTGAGATAAAAAAGCCCTGCTAAGATCAGAAACTCTGGCGCGCACAGTGCCCCATTGTTGAGCTGTCACACTTCCCTTTACTTTATTGCTTTTGTCCAACACCCTATTGTTCCACTTCCTTTTGTCCCCTATTCAGAGCACTGGCTTTTCATTACCCAGCCGGCCTTGTTGTTTTCGTTTCTTTTGTTTGAAGTTCCTGAGAGGAAGGTTTTATTTTCAGGGGTTTGATTAATTCACAGCTTGAGCTGGGCTTTGTTTGTTATGTAATTGCTGCCCTGCGCTTTTCCAGAGCTCCCAGAGCCTCGGCGCAGCCGCTGCTCTGGCCCCACTCCCCTCCTCCTTTGGCTTGAAATGGCCTGGAGCGTGCAGCATCGTTCCAGGTGCGTGTTCTTTCTATGGGGTCTTTGGGGGTCTCCATCAAGTCATGTTTTAGAACGTAAGAATTGCCACTTCAGAGCATAACTAGCCGTTTGTCCAGCCCAGTGTCCTTCCGCCTGCCGTGCCACAACAGACCCAACAATCCGTCTAGTCTGGTATCCTTCTGCCTGCCACGCCACAACAGATCCAACAGTCTGTCTGGTCTGGTATCCCTCCGCCTGCTGCGCCACAACAGACCCAACGATCCGTCTGGTCTGGTATCCCTCCGCCTGCCGCGCCACAACAGACCCAA